>NC_141876.1:438986897-439138412 GCF_056163025.1 Triticum urartu | reverse complement strand
GACAAGTCTCTAGTGTTTGAAGGGTATCAAAAAGATGATCTGTACGTAGTAGATTTCTCAGCAGGACCACAGCTTGCCGTATGTCTTCTAGCAAAAGCTTCAGAATGCTGGCTCTGGCATCGGAGGCTTGGGCATGCTGGCATGAGGAACCTCCACACCCTTGCGAAGAAGAAGCATGTCATAGGCATCGAGGGCGTCAAGTTCAATAAAGACCACTTATGCGGTGCCTGTGAAGCAGGGAAGATGACAAGGGCCAAACATCCTTCGAAGACAATCATGACCACTACTCGACCCTTCGAACTACTTCACATGGATCTTTTCGGTCCCACTCATTACTCAACTCTTACTACTACTGCATGCCTCTATGGTTTCGTTATTGTTGATGATTACTTTAGATACACTTGGGTGCACATAATCCTTTACAAGACTGAAGTGCAGGATGTCTTCAGACGCTTCGTCAATCGAGCTATGAACAATTATGGCGCCAAGATAAAGCACATCAGAAGTGACAATGGCACTGAATTCAAGAACACTGGCCTTGATACATATCTTGATACCTTGGGCATAACACATGAATTCTCAGCCCCGTACACGCCACAGTAGAATGGCGTCGTCGAACGCAAGAACAGAACACTCATTGAGATGGCCAGAACGATGCTAGATGAATACAAGACCCCAAGAAAATTCTGTCCTGAAGCCATTGATACTGCATGCCATACAATCAATCGTGTTTATCTTCACAAGCTTCTGAACAAGACATCTTATGAGCTCCTTACTGGCAAGAAGCCAAATGTCAGTTACTTTAGAGTATTTGGCGCAAGGTGCTGGATCAAGGACCCACATCACACCTCAAAGTTTGCACCAAAAGCATATGAGGGTCTTATGCTTGGATATGGAAAGGATTCGCATTCCTACAGAGTCTTCAATCTCTTTCATTACAAAGTGGTTGAAATAGTGGATGTGCGGTTCGATGAGACCAATGGTTCACAAAGAGAGCAACTGCCAAATGTGCTAGATGAAGTTCCATCCAGTGAATCAATCAAGCTAATGGGAACTGGAGAAATTATACCTTCTGAAGCTCATCCTGAAGAAGAACTTATCATCTCAGCACCTGATCAACATGAAGACAATGCTCAGCCTGAAGACATTCCTTCTAACAACGACAATGAACAGCAAGAGCAAAGTCTTCGCCCTGTACATCCTCGCGTTGCCAATGAAGTGCAGATTGAAAGAATAATTGATAGCATCAATGCACCCGGTCCACTCACTCGTTCAAGGGCAACTCAGCTAGCAAATTTCTGTGGGCACTTCGCATTCATCTCAATAACAGAACCCAAGAAAGTTGAAGAAGCCTTCATGGAACCTGAATGGATTCAAGCTATGCAAGAAGAGCTTCAACAGTTTGAGCTGAATAATGTATGGGAACTAGTTAAGCGTCCTGATCCACGGAAGCACACTATAATAGGCACCAAATGGATATACCGCAACAAGCAAGATGAGCATGGTCAAGTTGTCAGAAACAAAGCTCGTCTCGTTGCTCAAGGATATACTCAAGTGGAAGGCACTGACTTCGATGAAACATTTGCTCCTGTGGCTAGACTTGAAGCCATACGCATACTGCTGGCCTATGCAAATCATCACAACATACTTCTATATCAAATGGATGTGAAGAGTGCTTTTCTCAATGGCAAGATTGAAGAAGAAGTGTATGTTGCACAACCGCCTGGCTTTGAAGATCCAAAACATCCTGACATGGTATACAAGCTCAACAAGGCACTGTATGGCCTCAAACAAGCCCCTAGGGCCTGGTATGACACACTCAAATACTTCCTGAAGAGCAAAGGCTTCATACCTGGTTCCCTAGACCCCACTCTCTTCACGAAGACATATGATGGTGAACTGTTTGTGTGCCAAATATATGTGGATGACATTATCTTCGGGTGCACCAATCAGAAGTACAGTGAAGAGTTTGGATATATGATGCAAGAGCAATATCAGACGTCCATGATGGGAGAGCTGAAGTTCTTCCTTGGTCTTCAAATACGACAACAACGCAACGGCATCTTCATATCTCAAGAGAAGTATCTCAAAGATTGCCTGAAGAAGTTCGGTATGCAAGACTGCAAAGGCTTCACAACACCAATGCCAGCCAAACATCATCTGGGTCCCGACGACAATGGTAAAGAGTTCGATCAAAAGGTATACCGCTCCATGATTGGTTCTTTACTTTATCTATGTGCATCTAGGCCAGATATTATGCTTAGTGTTTGCATGTGTGCTCGATTTCAAGCGACACCAAAGGAGTCGCATCACTTAGCTGTGAAGCGAATTCTTCGATATTTGGCTCACACCCCAACTCTAGGATTATGGTATCCAAAGGGCTCAGAGTTTGATCTGGTTGGATTCTCGGATGCTGATTATGCTGGTGACAAAGTTGATCGCAAGTCTACATCAGGCACATGTCACTTTCTGGGACGATCACTTGTATGTTGGTCTTCAAAGAAGCAGAACTGTGTATCTCTCTCCACTGCTGAATCTGAATACATTGATGCTGGATCTTGTTGCGCTCAGCTTCTGTGGATGAAGCAAACACTCAAGGACTATGGCATTCATCTGAAGCAAGTGCCACTTTACTGCGACAACGAAAGCGCCATCAAGATCGCCAACAACCTAGTTCAGCACTCGAAGACAAAGCACATTGAAATTCGTCATCACTTTCTCAGAGATCATGTTGTGAAGGAAGATATTGATATCATACACGTCAACACTGAAGAGCAATTGGCAGATATCTTCACCAAGCCCTTGGATGAGAAGAGATTTTGCAAGTTACGGTGTGAGCTAAATATCCTGGAATCCTCAAATGTCCTGTGATCAGGCACACATCCTAACCCTTATGCATATTGATGACTTAGATGTGCAACACACGAAGTAAAGTATATCTTCAATCAATGAAGACATACATTCTAAGTGTGAATACATTAATGTGGAATTTGACTTTGGAGCGCCACGATAATTGTGCGTCGTGTCTGGGTCTGATACTTCCTATACGGTGGGTAACGCCACCACCAAATGTTCTATTTTGAAGTGTTTCACTCATGGCGTTACCTTGCAATGTCTTCACATTTGGTTTGGCTTCGATCTCAACATATCTTCATGATTATCTTCACTATGTTGATTATATAGATATATATATATTAGTGTTATGTCCTCTACAGCATTCACTTATAGCTATGTCTTCATTGTTGAATCTTTTGAACTAAGTGAATGTGATCGGACCCTAACCTCTCTATGCTTTCTATCTCAAATTCTATCTCTCCAAATCATATGCATTCTATTGAAACTGTCGAATGTCTTCTCTGCGTCCTTGTCAGCAGAAGATACAGAGACAACCATTAAGTCCGTTTTCAATGCTCATTCCTCCACATGAAGTAGGAACGACCACCCGACAATCAAGGCATGCATGGGACGTGGAACAAACCCCAAAATTCCGCATAATGGCCACGTGTTTCTCAGATGTGAATCGCCAGGGGGCACCTGTGTAATAGCACAGTGCCGCCCATGTACCTATAAATACACACTTCACAGCGGTCATTATCTCTTCTTCCACTCTCGCACAAACCCTAGCGCCACCGCTAGCCCTCGACGACGCCGGCGACGAAGCGCTTCGCTGCCGCAACCTCTCCGACGCCGTCTTCACGCCGACCGCGGACATCGTCTTCTCCGTCGTCGCCGTAGGTGTCCTCCGTCGCCAAGTTAGGGCACGGAAGATCGAACTGCTCGGCCTCATCTTCCACTTCGTCTAGCAGTTCTTAGTGTGGTAAATAAAACTTCCTTTTTACATCACTGTTGATCCTATGGATTTGTCACTTTCTACCACAAGCAGTTTCTATTCACACAAGTTAGATCTCTCTCATATTGCATCTCATAACATGCCTAGTATATTCACTTATGCTTCACAAAGTAGTTAGATTCCTCACTTGTACTGATCTGTGGATTCGTACAAATCTGGAACCAACTCCTTATCTATGAGTGAATGTCTTCGCAAAATGAGGTCAATGTCTTCTAAATTGATTTATCTTCAAAATCTTCTGAGAATGCATATGACCTCTTCCCCTTCCCTCGCACCTTAATGCTGTCACAGGTACATGTCCGTGGGAGAATCCTTTGGTTCTCATAGTCTGCATTCATTTGCAGAATTCTTACAGCATCACATTAATTCTCCCGAAGCCAGTTCCTGTTGGTCCAGCAAGCGAAAACCTTTGAAGCCTTTGAACGTGTTGAAGCCTTTCAAGTTAAAGTTTATGGCTTCAGAGAAAGCAGCAAGGAAGGGTGGCAGAAAGAGTCGTGGAGAAACATCCAGAGATCTGCTAGATGAACTCTCAGAACTGTACAAGACAGATCCTGAAGAGGATTACAATCAGCGCAAGACCCGAATTCAATGGATTCAAAGATATTGGGCAGAACAATGGTTCAAATACCGATTTGTAACCCAAGAATATGCTGAGGAAAATGCCATCAAGAGACCGTGGGGAGACATCCAATACAAGAATCTTCTACCCAGGTCCAGAGATGAAGCCATTGCTCAAGGCTTCTATCCCTGCATGGTCCGTGGGCCACAGCCAGCTGATGCACACCCATCGTCACTACTATGGTGTCGTGACGACAATCTGTTCAAGCGCAACTTCCAGTTTGCCCAGAACTCAGCGAAGCAGAACAAGAAGACTTTGGGGCTAGACTTCAACCCTGGTCCCTCAGCACCAAGGGCAGATGGCACACGAGATGCAGAACCCAATGTCATCGGTCCTTTCAACAACCTTGAAGGCCTCATCACCCGCATCTTAGTTCAAGGGACTGTAGTGAATGAGCCTGCAGCTGACGCTGAATCAGAAGAAGCTCCTGCAGCGCCGAAGACAAAGAAGATGAAGAAGCCTAAAGCTTCAAAGCATGTCCCCTCACCAAAAATCTCAAGGGCGAAGCCACTGGCAACTGCACCTCCTGAAGACAGTGTGCAGTCCGAAGACTTATCTCGCATCTCCAAGCCCCAGAAAGTCAAGATGCCTCTACCTCACACCGGACAAGAGCTAACTGTTGCTGCCATTCTGCGCAATGACGACATTGATCTGTCAAGTGATGAAGATCTAGCAGATGACGCTCTTGAGCAACTCATCAAGAGCAAAGAAGAAGCAGAAATCTTCAATGATCTGCCTCTCTTTGATGTGACCATCATCCACAACTTCATTGACGAGTGGTTTGACACGCCAAACATCAGCTTTGAAGATCTGCAGCTACCAATTGGCCTCAGTGTCGCCTTCCAAGGCGCCATTGCTTCAGAACTTGCTATTGCCCAGCGCATTGTTGAACTGAAGCAAAAGATTGACTATGAAAAGGCTTAGTTCAAGAAGCATATGGCCAAGCTCAGCGTGCAGGAAGTGAAGAACTTCAAGAGTATGATGCATGAGCTCAAGGAAGCCTTTGTAAAGAAACGTGCAGAAGCTCAGGGTTCGCGTGAGCGCATGAAGACTCTGGCTGACAGATGTGTGCAAGCCTACAATGAGGCTGAGAAGCGCAAGGCCCTTGGGCGTCCTGGCATCGACCCCAGGATGGCAGAAGAAGAAGAAGCCTGCTACGGCTGAACCTGATGCACCAA
Source organism: Triticum urartu (assembly GCF_056163025.1). Classification (NCBI taxonomy): domain Eukaryota; kingdom Viridiplantae; phylum Streptophyta; class Magnoliopsida; order Poales; family Poaceae; genus Triticum; species Triticum urartu. The sequence continues at coordinate 439,132,765 of NC_141876.1, read as the reverse complement.
GGCAGGAAGCAGTTCCTATTGTCTTCCCAACTAAAATGACTGGCTCGAAGCCAAAAAGCCGGTCAACAGCTTCAGAGCTCAAGAAGACAAGGACTGCTGAGGCTGAAGCTAGGAAGAGGAAACATTCTGAAGCCTCTCCAACTGCCCCCTCCAAGAAGAAGAGGAAGACCAAGAAAGATCGGGCATCTCCCACAGAGCCCTTGATAGTTGAACCCATTTCTATGGTCTATCCTGAAGCTGAACGCCAACTGACCATCCATGAGCCTGCTTCCACAGAGGCTCATGAAGCTGAAGACTTTCCAGTAGCTGATCCCATCGCTGCTGAAGACATTGGTCAACATGACAATGTAGAAGATGGTGCAGTCCTTCCTCAGAACAGTGAACTCATCAGCATTGGTCGTCCACTGATGCCAATTGCACAGGATGCTTCATGGGCAGATCGCCCACAAGAGGAAGAAGACTATGAGGCCCAACCCACTCCAACTCCACAAGCGTCGCCCGCGTTGCGCAGGCTTCGCAAAGGTCCAAGGCCTCAAGTCTCTGCTGAAGACAATCCGGCTGCATCAGCCGCGGAAGATGAAGTCCCACAAGTTGCCACTCCACTGTCCCACCAAGAAGCAGTTCTCAAGGAGAACGTGCTTGAAAATCTTGCGGCTGCCACAACCACCAATGAAGCTAATGTGGAGCCCTCCCCAATGGAAAAAGAAGACAGCGAAGCCACTGATCCCGTCACTTCTGTTCCTGAGTCTGCTGCTGGTCCACAGTTCGACTATCATGTTGAGCACAGGCCTCAGGTACAGAAGCCAATCCCAAGATTGCCAAGGTTCCCAGGTCCTGCATCAGCACCTGGCTCCTTCAATATCAATGGCTTCAGGGCAGACAACACATTCTTCGATAGCTCCAGAAACCCCTACTCAAGGGAAAGGATATCATCTGATCGGTTCTGGAGCTATCCTCAGCGAAGCTATTACTCATGCATTCTTTACAACCAAGGTCGCATCTTCCCACACAAGCGCCTTGACATTGAAGCCATAGCTGGTCTGCCCTGTCTGGAAGAAGCTTTGGATTGCTTCAAGGAAGTTGGACTGCTGCCGTTCGTTACTGACCAAGAGCATTGGAATGAAGAGATGCTGCTCCAATTCTATGCCACACTTCACATTCGCGGGTACAGCAGAGATCCGAAGACTTGGGTCCTGGAGTGGATGACTAGAAACGTTCATCACGAAGCCATTGCATTTGACATCATTGAGCTCACTGGTTTGCCCACTCCTGGCGATCTCTACGAGCATGGTTGTCAGCTGCATAGTGAAGCTATTGAGAGCATCTTTAAGAGGCCAGAACCTGATATGAGTCATATGCTCAGCATGATGAAGCCATTGCCCCAAGATGCTGCTTATCCAACAGAGTTCTTCGTTGAAGACCTTGAGTATCTGCCAAGAACCATCTATCACATCATCAGGCGAACTGTCTGGCCCATCAAAGGGCACTCTCCAAATGCCAAGCTTGAGGGTGCAATGAAGACTTTGGTCTTCTATATTCTTCATGGAAAATGCTTCAATGCACAAGACTTATTCATCCGCCAACTTGCTACATCAGGCTCTGATCTGTTTGGCTTGAAGTTCTACGCCCCATGGGTAATGCGGCTAATTAAACTTCACTCCGATATCTCATATCAGCCATCTGCTCGCAATCATAGGATTTTTCTGCCTGATGTGGATATCTCTACGGAAGCCATCTATCCTAAGCCTGCAAAGGAACCTCTAAGTCTTCAGAATGCAGAGCATCAGAGTTTCTCACAGAACATTGAAGGAGTTGAAGCAGTCACTCAGGTGTATCCTTTGGCTGGCACTACACGTGCACCACACCCTGCGTCTACTGAAGCCACTGATAGTACAACTGCTCCAAGACCCAAGAAGCGCACTCGTGTTCTCAATGACCGAGAGCTTCTTGTGGCTCTTCATCAGAAACAGGATAGGCATCATGACTGGCTGAAGCGTCAGATGAAAAGCCTCTTGGTGGAAGTTAATCGCATTCGCAATCTTGCCACCAAGAATGCTTTCGTTGCCCATGAAACCTGTCGCCGTACATGGAAAGGGCTAATGATGATGTGTTCTGAAGATGATCTCCAAGAGGATGGCTTCACTGAGCGATTCAAGTTTGACTCCACACCTCCTCGAAGAGCTGTGCTGCTAGGAACTCCACCCCTTGAAGACTCTGAGTTCTCTTCATCTGCTGCAACAGTGACTGCCAGAGTTATCGAGGATGAAGATGATGCTACTTCACCACCACCTCCTTCAGCACGCGTCAACTCTGCTCCAAGCTCTTCAGCACCGCCAAACACCACCAACGACCCTGCTACTTCACCTACTCCGCATGGGAACGAGTAGATGCTCTATGTCTTCAAACCTTTTTGGTCCTTACTGACAAAAGGGGGAGAAGCATATGAGGTTGATAGTCTTCAAGCGGGTCCATATGGGCGGGTGCTTTATATTTTGCTTCGTGCTTACAACTCTCGTTTTGCTACATTTGGTTCTTTGAGTTGTAACACTTAAACTCGATGGTCGTCTGCTACTTATCTGCCACTTTGTTTTGCGATGATAAATTCCGCATGAGCGACGATAAATTCCGCACTTAGATCATTCTGTAGACGTCCATTTTCCATTATGCATGTCATTATATTCATATACTTTCACATGCATAGTGGATTGTCATCATAAGTTGAAGTGGATCTCCACAAGTACAACCTGCCATGTGCATTTGCATTCCAAAAGCAAATTACCTATATGCACATCTTCAGGGGGAGCCCTTGCAACTTATGAAGACAATTCCTTATCCTTTACAATTTCACAGATTATATTTCCCGTTGAAAACTTCAACTAGTTTGTCATCAATCACCAAAAAGGGGGAGATTGTAAGTGCATCTAGTGCCACCCCTAGTTGGTTTTGGAGTATTGACGACAAACCTAGTTGAGGGACTAATGTGTTTGTGAGAATTGCAGGATAACACAGGTAGAAGTCCCTCATTGATTTGGTTTTCCTACCAGAGATGACCCCTAAAAATGTATGAAGACATTGAAGTCAAAGGTGGTATATGAAGATATTCACATTGAATACTATGACAAGAGAAGACACCACATGAAGCCTATGGAGCTCGAAGACTTAGATCTTTCGTAGTTCTTTTTCTTTTGTGTTGAGTCATAGGAACCACCGTACTGTTAAGTGGGGTCCAAGAGAACTAGTCAGACTGACTGAAGTGATGCCTAACCAAAAAACCTATGACTTCGAGTGAAGACTATGAGAGCGAATCTTGTCCAAAGTCGGACAAGTCAGCTTTGCTTGTAGCCCAAGTAAAGTTGTCGTGTGAGTTTGAAATCTGACCGTTGGAACACGTGTCAGTTCCTTAGTGACCCAGGGTCATTTCGGACAAATCAGGTCGGGTTGCCAAGTGGCTATAAATAGCCCACCCCCCACAACCATAAATGGTTGGCTGCTCAGATTGAGAATACGGCTTTTGTCGTTTGAGAGCAACCCACCTCGAAGCCTTTGAGAGAGAATTCCTTGTGAGGATAAAGCCCTAACCACCCAGAGCCAAAGAGAATTGGGCATCACTTATGTCTTCTTGTCTGTGTGATCTGAAGACTTATTACACTTGAGGACTGTGCATCCTCTAGCCGGTTAGGCGTCGCGTTCTGAGCATCCAAGAGACATTGTGGATTGCCGGTGAACGAAGTCTGTGAAGTTTTGGGAGTCTACCTTGAAGACTTACCAGAGTGATTGGGCGAGGTCTGTGTGACCTTAGCTCAAGGGGATTACGGTGAGGACTGGGTGTCCTGAGCTGCGTGTTCAGGACTGGGTGTCCGGGACTGTGTGTCCTAAGGTTTAAATACCTAGCCGCCCCAACCAGAGTACAGTTGTCACAGCAACTGGAACTGGTCCAACAAATCATTGTCTTCAACGAGTCACTGGTTTCATCTTCCCTTCCCTCTACTTACTGTTGCTCCTTGTGAAGTCATTGTATGTTTGCACTATCTTTTGTCTTCACTGAGTGACTGCATGCTCTGTATGGCTTCATAATATCTTCCTACCTGATCCTTACTACATTGCTTCTATTAAGTCATTGTGCTTTCACTTCATTGATGTAGGATCAAAAGTATGTCTAGAGGGGGGTGATTAGACTACTTGACCAATTAAAAACTTAACCTTTTCCCAATTTTAGTTCTTGGCAGATTTTAGCTATTGTAGGACAAGTCAAGCAATCATCACACAATTCAAGCAAGCATGCAAAGAGTATATTGGCAGCGGAAAGTAAAGCATGCAACTTGCAAGAATGTAAAGGGAAGGGTTTGAAGAATTCAAACGCAATTGGAGACAAGGATGTTTTTCCCGTGGTTCGGATAGGTGGTGCTATCCTACATCCACGTTGATGGAGACTTCAACCCACGAATGGTAACGGTTGCGCGAGTCCACGGAGGGCTCCACCCACGAAGGGTAATGGTTGTGCGAGTCCACGGAGGGCTCCACCCACGAAGGGTCCACGAAGAAGCAACCACCCACGAAGGGTCCACGAAGAAGCAACCTTGTCTATCCCACCATGGCCATCGCCCATGAAGGACTTGCCTCACTAGCGGTAGATCTTCACGAAGTAGGCGATCTCCTTGCCCTTACAAACTCCTTGGTTCAACTCCACAATCTTGTCGGAGGCTCCCAAGTGACACCTAGCCAATCTAGGAGACACCACTCTCCAAGAAGTAACAAATGGTGTGTTGATGATGAACTCCTTGCTCTTGTGCTTCAAATGATAGTCTCCCCAACACTCAACTCTCTCTCATAGGATTTGGATTTTGTGGAAAGAAGATTTGAGTGGAAAGCAACTTGGGGAAGGCTAGAGATCAAGATTCATATGGTAGGAATGGAATATCTTGGTCTCAACACATGAGTAGGTGGTTCTCTCTCAGAACATTTGAGTTGGAATTGTGTATGTGTTCTGATGGCTCTCTCCATGAATGAAGAGGAGGTGGAGGGGTATATATAGCCTCCACACAAAATCCAACCGTTACACACAGTTTTCCAATCTCGGTGGGACCGAATCAACAAACTCGGTCGGACCGAAAAGGTAAACCTAGTGACCGTTAGAGATTTTCGGTGGGACTGACATGCAACTCGGTAGGACCGATATGGTTAGGGTTTGGGCATAACGTAATCTCGGTGAGACCGATCACACAAACTCGGTGAGACCGAGTTTGGTAATAAGCTAACCAGAGAGTTGGTCAGGAAAACTCGGTGGGACCGATTTGCTCTTTCGGTGAGACCGAAAAGTTACAAAAGGGAAACAAAGAGTTTACATTGCAATCTCGGTGGGACCGATTCGCTCTTTCGGTGAGACCGAAAAGTTACGGAAGGGAAACAGAGAGTTTGCAATCCCATCTCGGTGAGACCGAGATCCCTATCGGTAGAACCGAATTGCTAGGGTTTGGCAGTGGCTTATGACAAGTGAAACTCGGTGGCGCCGGATAGAAAGAATCGGTAGGACCGAGTTTGGCTTAGGGTTTTGGTCATATGTGGATATGGGAAAGTAGTTGAGGGTTTTGGAGCATATCACTAAGCACATGAAGCAAGAGGCTCATTAAGCAACACCTCATCCCTCCTTGATAGTATTGGCTTTTCCTAAAGACTCAATGTGATCTTGGATCACTAAAATATAAAATGAAGAGTCTTGAGCTTTTGAGCTTGAGCCAATCCTTTGTCCTTAGCATTTTGAGGGTTCCACTTTCACATCCATGCCATGCCAATCATTGAGCTTTCCTGAAATAGTCATCTTGGAATAGCATTAGCTCAATGAGCTATATGTTGTTATGAATTACCAAAACCACCTAGGGATAGTTGCACTTTCAATCTCCCCCTTTTTGGTAATTGATGACAACATATAGATCAAAGCTTCGACAAATGATAATAAGCATGAAATATATTGTCGCTTTGAGAAGTATGTGACAAGTAAGAGCTCCCCCTAAATTTGTGCATATTTAAAATTTGCTTTGGACTGCAAATGCACAAAGAGTTAGAGTCATGGGTTACTCTTCCATGTCACATACATCTTGGTGGAGCGCTTAAAATGATAAGAATGAAATACATGCACTCATCACCAAGAATAGTGAATGATCACATAAGATAGATAAGATGATAATATTAAGCAAACATTAAGTGTAGCTTATGATCAAACACATGATCATCAATGTCTCACGAGCAATGACATAGTATCTCACACAAAAGCAAACAAAGTTCGAAAAACCACCAAATAAAACAAGAGAGAATAAAAGCAACACTCTCTCTCGAAGCCTATGATCTATACATTTTCTCCCCCTTTGGCAACAAGTTACCAAAAAGTTCCTAGAAAATGCATAGTGCTAAGTCGGCACTCAGGCTTGATCTTCAGGTGGTGGTAGAGTCCGGAGCACTCCAAGGACGAAGCCTTCTGTAGACGTGGTCGGAGTAGAGGCTGAAGTGGATGCTGGAGCTGGTGGAACTGAGGCTGTAGCTGGTGCAGACGTGGTGGCTCTGGGGTCAGCAACTGGCACTGCAGACGACCTCGGACCTCGTGGCACTCTGGCAAAGGCATCAGTTGTAGTCTTGCCTCTCCTCTCCTGCATGTCATCCTGGAGCTGCTCCACTGCAGTCTGAATCTCTGTCACTTTGACATCCAAGTCATAGAACTTTTGTTCCATGATCCTCTCTAAGCTTGCCTGGTTCTGAGTTAGGGTGGCTAGTCCTTGCTCAATCCGCAGGGTGGATGCAATCAAGTAACCAAGCTGCTCTTGTTTGGTTTTCAGGAAATATTCAGATGCCTCCTCTTGAGTAGGCATCTTGGCAGCTTTCTCCTTCCTCGCCTTCTCCTTCTTGGCTTGTGCTTGGGCAGATGATGGCTCATTCTCAGTCATGACCACTTGATTATCTTCAAAGTCTGGACGGATGGGCAGGTGTTCCTTGTCCAATAAGTATATGCCCGTGCCCATCTTAGAGTTGATGAGCTCCTGAATCTGTGGGGCATATCCACAGCTCCTCTTCTGGTCTGCTGCTGTCCTCTTGATTGTTTCAATCATAAGGCTCATGACTTTGAATTTCTGTGGCACGTCAAAGATATGAAGCAAGTTGATCGCGTGGCCCCTGATCATCTTGTGATCTCCAGACTTGGGCAATAGGGTGTGCCTAAGAATCCAGTTGATGGTTGGCAGCCCTGACAGAAGATAGTGTACTGAGCCAAACTTGAACGTATCAAGTGCTTCATTTGGAATCTCCTTGTACATGTTTGACATTGAGTTGTGGTCCATCTTTTTCTTGGCATAAACGTCCAAGTCATCGTCATGCTCTTCTGGGGCATTAATCAGCTGAGCCCATTCAGCAACTGTAGACTGGTACCTCGTACCCTCTGACATCCATACAATCCTGCCATCTGGATAGAAATGGGCTGTGGAGTAGAACTGCATGATGAGTTCCTCGTTCCACTTTGTGAGCTTCTGCCCAACAAAGTCCTCTACTCCACATGCCTTGAAGCTGTCCTGCACTCCAGGGTAGTACTCTTCGTTGTCCTTGATGTATTGCCAATCAACCCATCTCATATCACAGAAAATTGGCTTCTTGTCTAGCAGCATTGTCTCATAAAAGTCTTGCTGCTCCTTGGTGTGAAACCTGTAGTCAACTGCAGTCCTTCTCCTTGAAGCATACGGGTCTGCTTCTCTCCACTTCCGGAGCCCTGAATCTCTCCTGAGTTTCATATCCTCAGCCACAGGATGAGCATCGTTGTGGTCTGGGATCTTGGGCTTGAGTTTTCTAAGAACATCCTCTTCTTCTTCTTCTGCAGCTTCAGGCACTGGGGCCTTGTTCTTCTCAGTAGCTGGGATGTTTCTTGTGTTCCTCTTTGGCTTTGGCTTTGGAGCTGGCTTGGCCTTGGAAGCAGCTGCCCCTGTTCTTATGGCATCACCCATCAGCTTGGGTGCCTTAGGTGCTGGTGCAGCTACCTCTTCTTCTTCCTCCTCATCTTCCATGATGGAAGCCTTGCCAAGCACTCTGGCTATAGTTTTCTTCACCCTTTCTTTCCTCTTCTTGCCTTCAGCAGCAACTGGCTCAATGGGAGTGGGCTTCTCAGTTGAAGCTCTGGCCTTTGACATAGGCTGCCTGCCTGCTGGCCTTTTGATCTTCATCCCTGGTTTTATGCCCTGTGCTGGCTCAACTCTCTTGGAAGTTGCTTCCTCTTCTGCCACATAATCCTCATCTTCTGAGTCTGAGGTTCTCTTCTTTCTCTGTCTTGTGGCAGCTTTAGGCAGATTGCTAGGGGTGCTCCTGCTGCCATCATCTGAGGAAGTTGAGGGACTAGTGCCCTCACTCATCTGCACTTGCTGCTCTGACAAGTTCTGGCTATCACTTTGGTCTGACATGATGCAAACTCTGACTGCTGACCCTGTGAATAGGTTATAGATGAGATAGAGTGGATAAGCATCACAAAATGCAGAGATTTTTGCAAAAGAATAATTCAAAAACTTAGTTTTAGTTTCCCACTGAAAGCATCTCGGATCTACCGATTTCTAAACTCGGTGATACCGAAGCAGTTTTGGCACCTAAACTAGTGAACTCGGTCAGACCGAGTCACAGTTTGGTGGCACCGAGACTGCTAGGGTTTAACAGAGTTCCAAAATCGGTCACACCGATAAGTAATTCTCGGTCAGACCGACTCTCACTTGTGCAATGGCATAAGCCAAATCGGTGGGACCGAGTTTTTCAACTCGGTGGGTCCGAGATGGTTTCGGCGGAAACCTAACCCTAAAATTTTCGAATTAAACCTAATCTACGAGTTCATTGACTGGATAGAAGTTTAACAAACGTGGCAAGAATCATGATGATCACAATGTGCTAAGAATCGGATTGGGGAATAGCACAAAGATCGAGTCCATACCCTAGTTCGGCGGAGACTCGTTACGGCGGCAACGGCGGGGTTGAATATCCGTTGACGGCGACGGAGACCAGCGACTGGAGGCGGCTGGCGGCGAGGAGACGATCCGGAGACCAAGTTGGCAGAGCAGGCTATCGCGCGGGCGAAGGGGTTCGGAGAAATTTCCAAATTTTTTGCCCGTGACTATATATAGCCCGACCCTGTCGGTGTGACCAAATGGAACAACTCGGTGGCACCGAGATGCAAAACTGTATACAGTTGTTGCAACTCGGTGTGACCGAATGGTTCAAATCGGTTGCACCGAGATCGAAAACCTAGATCAACTTAATGATCTCGGTAGGACCGAAAGTAGGGTATCTGTCAGACCGAGAATCATAAAGAGGTTTTGGAAGTTTAAGTCTATGACGAATCGGGGACTCCGAGCGCTCCTCACACAGAGTGGTTCGAATCTGACTTGATCAAATTTTGTGATGCAGCATGAATAGAGTTTGAGACGAGAAAAACATAGATAGCTAGAGGAGGTTCTTAGGCATTCTTGTCCATCCACTTGGCAAAAGGAAATAAAACCAAACAATCAAAACAACAAGTGGATGTCCTCGAATGAGTAAAATATGCAACCAGCATGCTCACACAATAAGATGGCAAATGAAATATGTGACAAAGCATGCACAACCAATTCTAGCATCTATCAAGAAATTTGCGATGACAAGGTCATATATATATGAGTATATTGACTTAGGAGTCAAGTGAGAACACTTGATCATAGGTCATACTCATCGTTTAAGCTCAAGTGGGGTTACCACTTTTACATAAAGCATTGTTGTGTTCACATCTTTAGAGTTGCTTTAGCTCAAGTCTTAGAGTAAAGCTCCCCCTAGATGTGATATCCCCCCTTAGAGGGATGAACTAACCTCGGGTTTTGTCGATGATGACTTCATGTAGATGTTGAAGATGTGGATGCTCAATGTTGATGTAGATCACTTGGAGCTATCCATTTGAGTGAATTGCACTTTCAATACCTACATGGGTTAGTCCCACAAGGAACAAACAAGGATATCCATAGACATAGAGTGATGCACACACAAGATGATGTCCATGAAAACTTTTAGGTTACCTTGTCCCTTGTCTTACCAACAAGAGGGTTTGTGACTCCTTGAACTAGTGCAAGATGTGGAAGTTGATTGCACTTGTTCTTGCCAAAATGATAAGAGTGAAGTATGTTGGCGGAGTCACCCTCAAGAACTCTCTAGTTCTTCTTCTTTTGGATCCACACCATCTTGATGGGAATCCTTGGAGTTGTAGTCGTACTTGATGAAGTGGAACTTGAAGTAGTCTTGGGAATCCACTTGACTAAGGTCTTAGGATCTTCTTCAAATGCATCAATTTCCTCTTGAAGCTTGTCCTTGCCTTTTTGCTTGTAGTCTTGTGGTGGAAGATCATCTTGAGCTTGTGTCCCCTTGAAAGAAGTATCATACTTCTCTTGTTGAGGAACAAACTTTGTCTTGGGGTATTGATCTTCTTCCCACTCAACTCCATTGGCATTGAACTTTCGTTCAAAACCAACACCTTGATTCTTCCGGTGCATTCCTTTCTTGCGCACAATTTCCTCGAATTGCTTACTCCCGGCAAGGCTTTTGTACACTCCTTTCTCTATATATCCCTTCAATAAGCTATTTTCTTGCTCAAGTGTAACTTGGCTAAGAGAATCATTAGTGGAATCAAGAGAACTACTAGAAGCAACAATATTGGATTTAGCATGATCATTGTTACTGCTAGAGGAAGAATCTTTCTTGTTCTTGTTACTAGACTTGACTTGAGGCATGTAAGTGGATAAGAGTAAACGCTTGGCAATGTAAGAAGAACTTTTCTTGCGGAGATCATCATTGATTGCTTTTAAGAACTCATGCTCTTGCTCAAGATTGAGCTTTTCAAAGCGTAATTTCTCATGAGCTCTTAAAAGTTCTCAATGATCTTCGAAGATAGTTTCATGAGCTAACTTAAGAGTGTTTAGTTCTTTAGTTAGAGCCTCAATCTTCTCCTTATCATTGTCATTCGTTTTATCTTGATTAGCATGATTAATTGACGTTTCATCATAGTATTCATCACTAGAGTTGTCAACAAGCAAATCATCACCTAACAAGTCATCTTCATCACTATTGAAATCAACATACTCGGGGTGTGTTACCTTAGGACCTTTGGCCATGAAGCATCTTCCAATTCCTTCATTTGGTGAGTCAAATATGTCGTAGGAGTTGGTTGACTCAAGTGCTAGACCGGCAACACCTTCATCTTGAGTATCTTCGGAGTCGGAGTGATAACTTCTCTCGGAGTGGCTGTCGGAGTCGGAGCCGGATACCCATTCACCAACATGAGCTTGATGTCTTCGTTTTGTGTAGCTCCTTGATGATTTTTCCTTCCTTTCCGAATCCTTGCTTCTCCGTGAGTATCTTCGTTCATAACGATCATCTCTACTCCTTCTCTCTCTTGGTGGTGATTCTTTGCTTCTTCTTTTTGGAGAATCTTCTCTTCTCTTGTAGGGAGCCGTACACTCATTGGAATAGTGTCCGGGTCTTCCACAACTATAGCAGTTTCGCTCTCGACTAGAAGATCTTTTGTCATTGTAGGACCTTGACTTGAAGCTTCTATCTTTGCTTCTACTCTTGTAGAACTTGTTGAAGTTCTTCACCATTAAGCTCAATTCTTCATTGAAGTTTTGTTTCTCACTTGATGATGTAGGGGCTTCACATGAGGCTTTGTAGGCACCACTTGATTTGTTGTGAAGTTCCTCTTTATCCTTAAGTGACATCTCATGAGCAACAATTCTTCCAATCACCTCCGTTGGCTTGAGATCTTTGTAATTGGGCATCATTTGGATCAATGTGCACACGGTATCATATTTTCCATCCAAGGCTCTTAGAATCTTCTTGATGATGAATCTATCGGTCATCTCTTCACTTCCTAAGCCGGCAATCTCATTTGTGATGAGAGCAAGCCTAGAGTACATTTCAGCGACACCTTCACTATCCTTCATTTTGAACTTGTCAAGTTGACTTTGAAGCACATCCAACTTGGATTCCTTGACGAAGTCGGTACCTTCGTGCATATCAATCAAAGTGTCCCAAATTTCCTTTGCATTCTCAAGACGGCTGATTTTGTTGAATTCTTCGGGGCACAATCCGTTGAAGAGAATATCACAAGCTTGAGCATTGTATTGCAACATCTTCAACTCATCCGCGGTAGCTTCACGGTTTGGTTCTTTCCCATCAAACAAGTCACCTTGCAAACCAACACACACAATAGCCCAAACGGCGGGGTTATGTCCAAGAATATGCATTTTCATTTTATGCTTCCAACTAGCAAAATTAGTACCATCAAAGTAAGGACCTCTACGGTGATAATTTCCCTCGCTAGACGCCATACTCTCCTAGGTTGTGAAACCAAGGCTATGACCACCAAAAGCTATGGAGATCAAAGCAAATGGAGACCAAAGCTCTGATACCACTTGTAGGATCGAAAGTATGTCTAGAGGGGGGGTGATTAGACTACTTGACCAATTAAAAACTTAACCTTTTCCCAATTTTAGTTCTTGGCAGATTTTAGCTATTGTAGGACAAGTCAAGCAATCATCACACAATTCAAGCAAGCATGCAAAGAGTATATTGGCAGCGGAAAGTAAAGCATGCAACTTGCAAGAATGTAAAGGGAAGGGTTTGAAGAATTCAAACGCAATTGGAGACACGGATGTTTTTCCCATGGTTCGGATAGGTGGTGCTATCCTACATCCACATTGATGGAGACTTCAACCCACGAAGGGTAACGGTTGCGCGAGTCCACGGAGGGCTCCACCCACGAAGGGTAATGGTTGCGCGAGTCCACGGAGGGCTCCACCCACGAAGGGTCCACGAAGAAGCAATCTTGTCTATCCCACCATGGCCATCGCCCACGAAGGACTTGCCTCACTAGCGGTAGATCTTCACGAAGTACGCGATCTCCTTGCCCTTACAAACTCCTTGGTTCAACTCCACAATCTTGTCGGAGGCTCCCAAGTGACACCTAGCCAATCTAGGAGACACCACTCTCCAAGAAGTAACAAATGGTGTGTTGATGATGAACTCCTTGCTCTTGTGCTTCAAATGATAGTTTCCCGACACTCAACTCTCTCTCATAGGATTTGGATTTTGTGGAAAGAAGATTTGAGTGGAAAGCAACTTGGGGAAGGCTAGAGATCAAGATTCATATGGTAGGAATGGAATATCTTGGTCTAAACACATGAGTAGGTGGTTCTCTCTCAGAACATATGAGTTGGAATTGTGTATGTGTTCTGATGGCTCTCTCCACGAATGAAGAGGAGGTGGAGGGGTATATATAGCCTCCACACAAAATCCAACCGTTACACACAGTTTTCCAATCTCGGTGGGACTGAATCAACAAACTCGGTCGGACCGAAAAGGTAAACCTAGTGACCGTTAGAGATTTTCGGTGGGACTGACATGCAACTCGGTAGGACCGATATGGTTAGGGTTTGGGCATAACGTAATCTCGGTGAGACCGATCACACAAACTCGGTGAGACCGAGTTTGGTAATAAGCTAACCAGAGAGTTGGTCAGGCAAACTCGGTGGGACCGATTTGCTCTTTCGGTGAGACCGAAAAGTTACAAAAGGGAAACAAAGAGTTTACATTGCAATCTCGGTGGGACCGATTCGCTCTTTCGGTGAGACCGAAAAGTTACGAAAGGGAAACAGAGAGTTTGCAATCCCATCTCGGTGAGACCGAGATCCCTATCGGTAGAACCGAATTGCTAGGGTTTTGCAGTGGCTTATGACAAGTGAAACTCGGTGGCGCCGGATAGAAAGAATCGGTAGGACCGAGTTTGGCTTAGGGTTTAGGTCATATGTGGATATGGGAAAGTAGTTGAGGGTTTTGGAGCATATCACTAAGCACATGAAGCAAGAGGCTCATTAAGCAACACCTCATCCCTCCTTGATAGTATTGGCTTTTCCTAAAGACTCAATGTGATCTTGGATCACTAAAATATAAAATGAAGAGTCTTGAGCTTTTGAGCTTGAGCCAATCCTTTGTCCTTAGCATTTTGAGGGTTCCACTTTCACATCCATGCCATGCCAATCATTGAGCTTTCCTGAAATAGTCATCTTGGAATAGCATTAGCTCAATGAGCTATATGTTGTTATGAATTACCAAAACCACCTAGGGATAGTTGCACTTTCAATTGAACACTTGACTATGGCTTGCCTAGTGTAGTCTACCTTTCGCTGCATGGTAATAGGTTTATTTCTATCGTTTGTCTTCATAACTTCCACGTTTTGAGGACTTTCATAAAAATCGCCTATTCACCCCCCTGTAGTCGATATAACGCACTTTCAGAGGAGAATAAGAAGGAAAGGGGGGCCGGCCCCCTAGTCCAACTCGGTTTGGGCTAGGGGGCGCGCCCCTAGTTGGCCGCCTCTCCTCTTCCTCCACTTGGGCCCATAAGGCCCAATAACCCCTCGGGAGGTTCCGGTAACCGGGATCCGATAACCCTCGGAACTCATCCGGTGTCCGAATATAACCTTCCAATATATCGATCTTTACGTCTCGACCATTTCGAGACTCCTCGTCATGTCCATGATCATATCCGGGACTCCGAACTACCTTCGGTACATCAAAACACAAAAACTCATAATACCGATCGTCACAGAACTTTAAGCGTGCGGACCCTACGGGTTCGAGAACTATGTAGACATGACCGAGACACGTCTCCGGTCAATAACCAATAGCGGAACCTAGATGCTCATATTGGTTCCTACATATTCTACAAAGATCTTTATCGGTCAAACCGCATAACAACATACGTTGTTCCCTTTGTCATTGGTATGGTACTTGCCCGAGATTCGATCGTCGGTATCTCAATACCTAGTTCAATCTCGTTACCGGCAAGTCTCTTTACTCTTTCCGTAATGCAACATCCCGCAACTAACTCATTAGTCACATTTCTTGCAAGGCTTATAGTGATGTGCATTACCGAGAGGGCCCAGAGATACCTCTCCGACAATCGGAGTGACAAATCCTATTCTTGATCTATGCCAACTCCACGAACACCATCGGAGACACCTGTAGAGCACCTTTATAATCACCCAGTTACGTTGTGACATTTGGTAGCACAAAAAGTGTTCCTCCGGTATTCGGCAGTTGCATAATCTCATAATCTCATAATCAAATGACAACTCATGTCTAGGGTTAGGAAACTTAACCATCTTTGATCAATGAGCTAGTCAAGTAGAGGCATACTAGTGACAATATGTTTGTCTATGTATTCACACATGTATTATGTTTCCGGTTAATACAATTCTAGCATGAATAATAAACATTTATCATGAAATAAGGAAATAAATAATAACTTTATTATTGCCTCTAGGGCATATTTCCTTCAGTCTCCCACTTGCACTAGAGTCAATAATCTAGATTACACAGTAATGATTCTAACACCCATGGAGTCTTGGTGCTGATCATGTTTTGCCCGTGGAAGAGGCTTAGTCAGCGGGGCTGCAACATTCAGATCCGTATGTATCTTGCATATCTCTATGTCTCCCACCTAGACTTGATCCCGGATGGAATTGAAGCGTCTCTTGATGTGCTTGGTTCTCTTGTGAAATCTGGATTCCTTTGCCAAGGAAATTGCACCAGTATTGTCACAAAAGATTTCATTGGACCCGATGCACTAGGTATGACACCTAGATCGGATATGAACTCCTTCATCCAGACTCCTTCATTTGCTGCTTCCGAAGCAGCTATGTACTCCGCTTCACACGTAGATCCCGCCACGACGCTTTGTTTAGAACTGCTCCAACTGACAGCTCCACCGTTCAATATAAACACGTATCCGGTTTGCGGTTTAGAATCATCCGGATCAGTGTCAAAGCTTGCATCGACATAACCATTTACGACGAGCTCTTTGTCACCTCCATAAACGAGAAACATATTCTTAGTCCTTTTCAGGTATTTCAGGATGTTCTTGAC
This sequence comes from Triticum urartu, assembly GCF_056163025.1. Taxonomy (NCBI): domain Eukaryota; kingdom Viridiplantae; phylum Streptophyta; class Magnoliopsida; order Poales; family Poaceae; genus Triticum; species Triticum urartu. Next base: position 439,116,811 of record NC_141876.1, on the reverse strand, counting down.
CACTGTCCAGTGATCCACTCCTGGATTACTTTGGTACCTCCCTGCTAAACTAATAGCAAGGCACACATCAGATCTGGTACACAGCATTGCATACATGATAGAGCCTATGGCTGAAGCATAGGGAAAACTTTTCATTTTCTCTCTATCTTCTGCAGTGGTCGGGCATTGAATCTTACTCAACTTCACACCTTGTAACACCAGCAAGAACCCTTTCTTAGCTTGATCCATTTTGAACTTCTTCAAAACTTTATCAAGGTATGTGCTTTGTGAAAGTCCAATTAAGCGTCTTGATCTATCTCTATAAATCTTGATGCCCAATATATAAGTAGCTTCACCGAGGTCTTTCATTGAAAAACTCTTATTCAAGTATCCTTTTATGCTATCCAGAAATTCTATATCATTTCCAATCAACAATATGGCATCCACATATAATATTAGCAATGCTACAGAGCTCCCACTCACTTTCTTGTAAATACAGGCTTCTCCAAAAGTCTGTATAAAACCATATGCTTTGATCACACTATCAAAACGTTTATTCCAACTCCGAGAGGCTTGCACCAGTCCATAAATGGATCGCCGGAGCTTGCACACTTTGTTAGTACCCTTTGGATCGATAAAACCTTCAGGTTGCATCATATACAACTCTTCTTCCAGAAAACCATTCAGGAATGCAGTCTTTACATCCATTTTCCAAATTTCATAATAATAAAATGCGGCAATTGCTAACATGATTCGGGCGGACTTAAGCATCGCTACGGGTGAGAAGGTCTCTGAAGGAAATATGCGCTAGAGGCAATAATAAAGTTATTATTTATTTCCTTATATCATGATAAATGTTTATTATTCATGCTAGAATTGTATTAACTGGAAACATAATACATGTGTGAATACATAGACAAACAGAGTGTCACTAGTATGCCTCTACTTGACTAGCTCGTTAATCGAAGATGGTTATGTTTCCTAACCATGAACAAAAGAGTTGTTATTTGATTAATGGGATCACATCATTAGAAGAATGATGTGATTGACATGACCCATTCCATTAGCTTAGCACCCGATCGTTTAGTATGTTGCTATTGCTTTCTTCATGACTTATACATGTTCCTATGACTATGAGATTATGCAACTCCCGTTTGCCGGAGGAACACTTTGTGTGCTACCAAACGTCACAACGTAACTGGGTGATTATAAAGGAGCTCTACAGGTGTCTCCAAAGGTACATGTTGGGTTGGCGTATTTCGAGATTAGGATTTGTCACTCCGATTGTCAGAGAGGTATCTCTGGGCCCTCTTGGTAATGCACATCACATAAGCCTTGCAAGCACTGCAACTAATGAGTTAGTTGTGAGATGATGTATTACGGAACGAGTAAAGAGACTTGCCGGTAACGAGATTGAACTAGGTATTAAGATACCGACGATCGAATCTCGGGCAAGTAACATACCGATGACAAAGGGAACACCGTATGTTGTTATGCGGTCTGACCGATAAAGATCTTCGTAGAATATGTGGGAGCCAATATGAGCATCCAGGTTCCGCTTTGGTTATTGACCGGAGACATGTCTCAGTCATGTCTACATTGTTCTCGAACCCGTAGGGTCCGCACGCTTAAGGTTTCGATGATAGTTATATTATGAGTTTATAAGTTTTGATGTACCGAAGGAGTTTGGAGTCCTGGATGAGATCGGGGACATGACGAGGAGTCTCGAAATGGTCGAGACGTAAAGATCGATATATTGGACGACTATATTCGGACATCGGAAAGGTTCCGAGTGATTCGGGTATTTTCGGAGGTACCGGGGAGTTACGAGAATACGAGGAAGAAGCAATGGGCCTTAATGGGCCTTAGTGGGAAGGACCAGGAGGTGGCGCGCGCCCCTCCCAAGCCCGGTGCGAATTGGACAAGGGGTTTGGGGCGCGGCCCCTCTCTCCCTTCCTTCCCCTCTTCCCCCCTTTCCCCCCTTCTCCTAGTTGGACTAGGAAAGGAGGAAACCTACTCCAACTAGGAGTAGGAATCCTACTCCCTTGGCGCGCCACTCCTAGGGCCGGCCTCTTCTCCCCTTGCTCCTTTATATACGGAGGCAGGGGGCACCTCTACACACACAAGTTGATCCGCGTGATCGTTTTCTTAGCCGTGTGCGGTGCCCCCTTCCACCATACTCCTCGATAATATTGTAGCGGTGCTTAGGCAAAGCCCTGCAACGATAGAACATCAAGATCGTCACCACGCCGTCGTGCTGACGGAACTCTTCCCCGACACTTTGCTGGATCGGAGTCCGGGGATCGTCATCGAGCTGAACGTGTGCTAAAACTCGGAGGTGCCGTAGTTTCGGTGCTTGATCGGTCGGGCCGTGAAGACGTACGACTACATCAACCGCGTTGTCATAACGCTTCCGCTGTTGGTCTACGAGGGTACGTAGATTACACTCTCCCCTCTCGTTGCTATGCATCACCATGATCTTGCGTGTGCGTAGGAAAGTTTTTGAATTACTACGTTTCCCAACAGTGGCATCCGAGCCTAGGTTTTATGTGTTGATGTTGTGCACGAGTAGAACACAAGTGAGTTGTGGGCGATATAAGTCATACTGCTTACCAGCATGTCATACTTTGGTTCGGCGGTATTGTTGGATGAAGTGGCCCGGACCGACATTACGCGTACGCTTACGCGAGACTGGTTCTACCGACGTGCTTTGCACACAGGTGGCTGGCGGGTGTCAGTTTCTCCAACTTTAGTTGAACCGAGTGTGGCTACACCCGGTCCTTGCGAAGGTTAAAACAGCACCAACTTGACAAACTATCGTTGTGGTTTTGATGCGTAGGTAAGAACATTTCTTGCTGAGCCCGTAGCAGCCACGTAAAACTTGCAACAACAAAGTAGAGGATGTCTAACTTGTTTTTGCAGGGCATGTTGTGATGTGATATGGTCAAGACGTGATGAGATATAAGTTGTTGTATAAGATGATCATGTTTTGTTGAAATTATCGGCAACTGGCAGAAGCCTTATGGTTGTCTCTTTATTGCATAAGATGCAAGCGCCAAATAATTGCTTTACTTTATCGCTATGCGATAGCAATAGTTACAAGAGCAGTAGTTGGCGAGACGACCATGTGACGACACATTGATATAGATCAAGATGATGGAGATCATGGTGTCATGCCGGTGACGATGGAAATCATGACGATACTTTGGAGATAGAGATCAAAGGCGCAAGATGATGATGGCCATATCATGTCACATATTTTGATTGCATATGATGTTTATCTTTTATACATCTTATTTTTGCTTAGTTTGACAGTAGCATTTTAAGATGATCTCTCACTAATTATCAAGAAGTGTTCTCCCTGAGTATGCACCATTGCGAAAGTTCTTCGTGCTGAGACACCACGTGATGATCGGGTGTGATATGCTCTACGTTCAAATACAACGGGTGCAAAACAGTTGCACACGCGGAATACTCAGGTTATACTTGACGTGCCAAGCATATACAGATATGGCCTCGAAACACGGAGATCGAAAGGTCGAGCGTGAATCATATAGTAGATATGATCAACATAGTGATGTTAACCAATGAAACTACTCCATCTCACGTGATGATCGGACATGGTTTAGTTGATTTGGATCACGTGATCACTTAGATGACTAGAGAGATGTCTGTCTAAGTGGGAGTTCTTAAGTAATATGGTTAATTGAACTTAAATTTATCATGAACTTAGTCCTGGTAGTATTTTGCAAATCATGTTGTAGATCAATAGCTCGCGTTGTTGCTTCCCTGTGTTTATTTTGATATGTTCCTAGAGAAAATTAAGTTGAAAGATGTTAGTAGCAATGATGCGGATTGGATCCGTGATCTGAGGTTTATCCTCATTGCTGCACAGAAGAATTATGTCCTTGATGCACCGCTAGGTGACATACCTATTGCAGGAGCAGATGCAGACGTTATGAACGTTTGGCTAGCTCAATATGATGACTACTTGATAGTTTAGTGCACCATGCTTAACGGCTTAGAATCGGGACTTCAAAGACGTTTTGAACGTCATGGACCATATGAGATGTTCCAGGAGTTGAAGTTAATATTTCAAGCAAATACCCGAGTTGAGAGATATGAAGTTTCCAACAAGTTCTATAGCTAAAAGATGGAGGAGAATCGCTCAACTAGTGAGCATGTGCTCAGATTGACTGGGTACTACAATCGCTTGAATCAAGTGGGAGTTAATCTTCTAGATAAGATAGTGATTGACAGAATTCTCTAGTCACCATCACCAAGTTAGTAGAACTTCGTGATGAACTATAGTATGCAAGGGATGACGAAAACGACTCCCGAGCTTTTCATGATGATGAAATCGATGAAGGTAGAAATCAAGAAAGAGCATCAAGTGTTGATGGTTGACAAGACCACTAGTTTCAAGTAAAGGGCAAAGGAAGAAGGGGAACTTCAAGAAGAACAGCAAGCAAGTTGCTGCTCAAGTGAAGAAGCCCAAGTCTGGTCCTAAGCCTGAGACTAAGTGCTTCTACTGCAAAGGGACTGGTCACTGGAAGTGGAACTACCCCAAGTGATTGGCGGATAAGAAGGATGGCAAAGTGAACATAAGTATATTTGATATACATGTTATTGATGTGTACTTTACTAGTGTTTATAGCAACCCCTCAGTATTTGATACTAGTTCAGTTGCTAAGATTAGTAACTCGAAACGGGAGTTGCAGAATAAACAGAGACTAGTTAAGGGCGAGGTGACGATGTGTGTTGGAAGTAGTTCCAAGATTGATATGATCATCATCGCACACTCCCTATACTTTCGGGATTAGTGTTGAACCTAAATAAGTGTTATTTGGTGTTTGCATTGAGCATGAATATGATTTGATCATGTTTATTGCAATACGGTTATTCATTTAAGTAAGAGAATAAATTGTTGTTCTGTTTACATGAATGAAACCTTATATGGTTACACACCCAATGAAAATGGTTCGTTGGATATCGATAGTAGTGATACACATATTCATAATGTTGAAGCCAAAAGATGCAGAGTTGATAATGATAGTGCGACTTATTTGTGGCACTGCCGTTTAGGTCATATCGGTGTAAAGCGCATGAAGAAACTCCATACTAATGGACTTTTGGAACCACTTGATTATGAATCACTTGGTACTTGCGAACCGTGCCTCATGGGCAAGATGACTAAAACGCCGTTCTCCGGAACAATGGAGCAAGCAACTGACTTATTGGAAATAATACATACTGATGTATGCGATCCGATGAGTGTTGGAGCTTGCGGCGGGTATCGTTATTTTCTGACCTTCACAGATGATTTGAGCAGATATGGGTATATCTACTTGATGAAACATAAGTCTGAAACATTTGAAAAGTTCATATAATTTCAGAGTGAAGTGGAAAATCATCGTAACAAGAAAATAAAGTTTCTACAGTCTGATCGTGGAGAAGAGTATTTGAGTTACGAGTTTGGTCTTCAGTTAAAACAATGTGAAATAGTTTCACTACTCACGCCACCTGGAACACCACAGCATAATGGTGTGTCCGAACGTCATAACCGTACTTTATTAGATATGGTGCGATCTATGATGTCTCTTACCGATCTACCACTATCGTTTTGGGGTTATGCATTAGAGATAGTTGCATTCATGTTAAATAGGGCACCATCTAAATCTGTTGAGACGACACAATCTGAACTGTGGTTTGGCAAGAAACCAAAGTTGTCGTTTCTTAAAGTTTGGGGTTGCGATGCTTATATGAAAAAGTTTCATCCTGATAAGCTCAAACCCAAATCGGAGAAGTGCGTCTTCATAGGATACCCAAAAGAAAATGTTGGGTACACCTTCTATCACAGATCCGAAGGCAAAATATTCGTTGCTGAGAATGGATCCTTTCCAGAGAAGGAGTTTCTCTCGAAAGAAGTGAGTGGGAGGAAAGTAGAAAACTTGATAAGGTAATTGTACCTTCTCCCTTATTGGAAAGTAGTTCATCATAGAAATCTGTTCTTGTGACTACTACACCAATTAGTGAGGAAGCTAATGATGATGATCGTGTAACTTCAGATCAAGTTACTACCGAATCTCGTAGGTAAACCAGAGTGAGATCTGCACCAGAGTGGTACGGTAATCCTGTTCTGGAAGTCATGTTACTATACCATGACGAACTTGCGAACTATGAGGAAGCGATGATGAGCCTAGATTCCGCGAAATGGTTTGAGGCCATGAAATCTGAGATATGATCCATGTATGAGAACAAAGTATGGACTTTGATGGATTTCCCTGATGATCGGCAAGCCATAGAAAATAAATGGATCTTCAAGAGGAAGATGGACGTTGATAGTAGTGTTACTATCTACAAAGCTAGAATTGTCGCAAAAGGTTTTCGACAAGTTCAAGGTGTTGACTACAATGAGAGTTTCTCACTTGTATCTATGCTTATGTCTGTCCCAATCATGTTAGCAATTGCCGCATTTTATGAAGAAGAGTTGTATACGATGCAATTAGAAGGTTTTGTCGATCCTAAAGGTGTTAACTAAATATGCAAGCTCCAGCGATCCATCTATGGACTGGTGCAAGCATCTCGGAGTTGGAATATGCGCTTTGATGAGATGATCAAAGCATATAGTTTTATACAGACTTGCGGTGAAGCCTGTATTTACAAGAAAGTGAGTGGGAGCACTACAGCATTTCTGATAAGTATATGTGAATGACATATTGTTGATCGGAAATAATGTAGAATTATTCTGCAAAGCATAAAGGAGTGTTTTGAAAGAAGTTTTTCAAAGAAAGACCTCGGTGAAGCTGCTTACATATTAAGCATCAAGATCTATAGAGATAGATCAAGACGCTTGATAAGTTTTTTCAATGAGTACATACCTTGACAATATTTTGAAGTAGTTCAAAAATGGAACAGTCAAAGAAAGAGTTCTTGGCTGTGTTACAAGGTGTGAAATTGAGTAAGACTCAAAGCCCGACCACGGCAGAAGATAGAAAGAGAATGAAAGTCATTCCCTATGCCTCAGCCATAAGTTATATAAAGTATGCCATGCTGTGTACCAGATCTATTGTATATCCTACACTATGTTAAGCAAGGGAGTACAATAGTGATCTAAGAGTAGATCACTGGATAGCGGTCAAAATTATCCTTAGTGGAATAAGGAAATATTTCTCAATTATGGAGGTGACAAAAGGTTCGTCGTAAAAAGTTACGTCGATGCAAGTTTTGACACAGATCTGGATGACTCTAAGTCTCGATCTAGATATATATTGAAAGTGGGAGCAATTAGCTAGAGTAGCTCCGTGCAGAGCATTGTAGACATAGAATTCACAAAATACTTACGGATCTGCATGTGACAGACCCGTTGACTAAAATTATCTCACAAGCAAAACATGATCACACCTTAGTACTCTTTGGGTGTTAATCACATAAACGATGTGAACTAGATTACTGACTCTAGTAAACCCTTTGGGTATAGGTCACATGACGATGTGAACTATGGGTGTTAATCACATGGTGATGTGAACTATTAGTGTTGAATCACATGGCGATGTGAACTAGATTATTGACTCTAGTGCAAGTGGGAGACTGAAGGAAATATGCCCTAGAGGCAATAATAAAGTTATTATTTATTTCCTTATATCATGATAAATGTTTATTATTCATGCTAGAATTGTATTAACCGGAAACATAATACATGTGTGAATACATAGACAAACAGAGTGTCACTAGTATGCCTCTACTTGACTAGCTCGTTAATCGAAGATGGTTATGTTTCCTAACCATGAACAAAAGAGTTATTATTTGATTAATGGGATCACGTCATTAGAAGAATGATGTGATTGACATGACCCATTCCATTAGCTTAGCACCCGATCGTTTAGTATGTTGCTATTGCTTTCTTCATGACTTATACATGTTCCTATGACTATGAGATTATGCAACTCCCGTTTGCCGGAGGAACACTTTGTGTGCTACCAAACGTCACAATGTAACTAGGTGATTATAAAGGAGCTCTAAGGTGTCTCCAAAGGTACATGTTGGGTTGGCGTATTTCGAGATTAGGATTTCTCACTCCGATTGTCGGAGAGGTATCTCTGGGCCCTCTCGGTAATGCACATCACATAAGCCTTACAAGCATTGCAACTAATGAGTTAGTTGTGAGATGATGTATTACGGAACGAGTAAAGAGACTTGCCGGTAACGAGATTGAACTAGGTATTAAGATACCGACGATCGAATCTCGGGCAAGTAACATACCGATGACAAAGGAACACCGTATGTTGTTATGCGGTCTGACCGATAAAGATCTTCGTAGAATATGTGGGAGCCAATATGAGCATCCAGGTTCCACTATTGGTTATTGACCGGAGACATGTCTCGGTCATGTCTACATTGTTCTCGAACCCGTAGGGTCCGCATGCTTAAGGTTTCGATGATAGTTATATTATGAGTTTATAAGTTTTGATGTACCGAAGGAGTTCGGAGTCCCAGATGAGATCGGGGACATGACGAGGAGTCTCGAAATGGTCGAGACGTAAAGATCGATATATTGGACGACTATATTCGGACATCGGAAAGATTCCGAGTGATTCGGGTATTTTCGGAGGTACCGGGGAGTTACGGGAATACGAGGAAGAAGCAATGGGCCTTAATGGGCCTTAGTGGGAAGGACCAGGAGGTGGCGCGCGCCCCTCCCAAGCCCAGTCCGAATTGGACAACGGGTTTGGGGCGCGGCCCCTCTCTCCCTTCCTTCCCCTCTTCCCCCCTTTCCCCCTTCTCCTAGTTAGACTAGGAAAGGAGGAAACCTACTCCAACTAGGAGTAGGAATCCTACTCCCCTGGCGCGCCCCTCCTACGGCCGGCCTCCTCCCCCCTTGATCCTTTATATACGGAGGCAGGGCACCTCTACACACACAAGTTGATCCGCGTGATCGTTTTCTTAGCCGTGTGCGGTGCCCCCTTCCACCATACTCCTCGATAATATTGTAACGGTGCTTAGGCGAAGCCCTGCGATGGTAGAACATCAAGATCGTCACCACACCGTCGTGCTGACGGAACTCTTCCCCGACACTTTGCTGGATCGGAGTCCGGGGATCATCATCGAGCTGAACGTGTGCTAAAACTCGGAGGTGCCGTAGTTTCGGTGCTTGATCGGTCGGGCCGTGAAGACGTATGACTACATCAACCGCGTTGTCATAACGCTTCTGTTGTTGGTCTACGAGGGTACGTAGATTACACTCTCCCCTCTCGTTGCTATGCATCACCATGATCTTGCGTGTGCGTAGGAATTTTTTTGAATTACTACGTTTCCCAACAGTCTCATCGTAGTCAACTCCTTGAACTTGTCAAAAACCTTTTGCAACAAGTCGAGCTTTGTAGACAGTAACGTTACCGTCAGCGTCAGTCTTCTTCTTGAAGATCCATTTGTTCTCGATGGCTTGCCGATCATCAGGCAAGTCAACCAAAGTCCACACTTTGTTCTCATACATGGATCCCATCTCAGATTTCATGGCTTCAAGCCATTTTGCGGAATCTGGGCTCATCATCGCTTCCTCATAGTTCGTAGGCTCGTCATGGTCAAGTAACATGACCTCCAGAACAGGATTACCGTACCACTCTGGCGCGGATCTTACTCTGGTTGACCTACGAGGTTCAGTAGTAACTTGATCTGAAGTTTCATGATCATCATCATTAGCTTCCTCACTAATTGGTGTAGGTGTCACAGGAACCGGTTTCTGTGATGAACTACTCTCCAATAAGGGAGCAGGTACAATTACCTCATCAAGTTCTACTTTCCTCCCACTCACTTCTTTCGAGAGAAACTCCTTCTCTAGAAAGGATCAATTCTTAGCAACAAATGTCTTGCCTTCGGATCTGTGCTAGAAGGTGTACCCAACAGTCTCCTTTGGGTATCCTATGAAGACACATTTCTCCGATTTGGGTTCGAGCTTATCAGGTTGAAGCTTTTCACATAAGCATTGCAGCCCCAAACTTTAAGAAACGACAACTTTGGTTTCTTGTCAAACCACAGTTCATAAGGCGTCGTCTTAACGGATTTTGATGGTGCCCTATTTAACGTGAATGCGGCTGTCTCTAAAGCATAACCCCAAAACGATAGTGATAAATCAATAAGAGACATCATAGATCGCACCATATCTAGTAAAGTACGATTACGACATTCGGACACACCATTACGCTGTGGTGTTCCAGGTGGCGTGAGTTGCGAAACTATTCCACATTGTTTGAAATGTAGACCAAACTCGTAACTCAAATATTCTCCTCCACGATCAGATCGTAGAAACTTTATTTTCTTGTTACGATGATTTTCCACTTCACTCTGACATTCTTTGAACTTTTCAAATGTTTCATTAAGTAGATATACCCATATCTGCTTAAATCATCTGTGAAGGTGAGAAAATAACGATACCCGCCGAGAGCCTCAACATTCATCAGACCACATACATCAGTATGTATGATTTCCAACAAGTTTGTTGCTCGCTCCATTGTTCTGGAGAACGGCATTTTAGTCATCTTGCCCATGAGGCATGGTTTGCAAGTACCAAGTGATTCATAATCAAGTGATTCCATAAGTCCATCAGTATGGAGTTTCTTCATGTGCTTTACACCAATATGACCCAAGCGGCAGTGCCACCAATAAGTTGCACCATCATTATCAACTCTGCGTCTTTTGGCTTCAACATTATGAATATGTGTATCACTACTATCGAGATTCAACACAAATAGACCACTCTTTAAGGGTGCATGACCATAAAAGATATTACTCATATACATAGAACAACCATTATTCTCAGATTTAAATGAATAACCGTCTCGCATCAAACAAGATCCAGATATAATGTTCATGCTTAACGCTGGCACCAAATAACAATTATTTAGGTCTAAAACTAATCCCGAAGGTAGATGTAGAGGTAGCGTGCCGACGGCGATCACATCGACTTTGGAACCATTTCCCACGCACATCGTCACCTCGTCCTTAGCCAGTCTTCGCTTAATCCGTAGTCCCTGTTTCGAGTTGCAAATATTAGCAACATAACCAGTATCAAATACCCAGGTGCTACTGCGAGCTCTAGTAAGGTACACATCAATAACATGTATATCACATATACCTTTGTTCACCTTGCCATCCTTCTTATCCGCCAAATACTTGGGGCAGTTCTGCTTCCAGTGACCAGTCCCTTTGCAGTAGAAGCACTCAGTCTCAAGCTTAGGTCCAAACTTGGGTTTCTTCTCTTGAGCAGCAACTTGTTTGCCATTCTTCTTGAAGTTCACTTTCTTCTTCCCTTTACCCTTTTTCTTGAAACTGGTGGTCTTGTTGACCATCAACACTTGATGCTCCTTCTTGATTTCTACCTCCGCAGCCTTTAGCATTGCGAAGAGCTCGGGAATTGTCTTATCCATCCCTTGCATATTATAGTTCATCCCGAAGCTCTTGTAGCTTGGCGGCAGTGATTGAAGAACTCTATCAATGACACTATCAACCGGAAGATTAACTCCCAGCCGAGTCAAGTGATTATGGTACCCAGACATTCTGAGTATATGTTCACTGACAGAACTATTCTCCTCCATCTTGCAACTGTAGAACTTATTGGAGACTTCATATCTCTCAATCCGGGCATTTTCTTGAAATATTAACTTCAACTCCTGGAACATCTCATATGCTCCATGACGTTCAAAACATCGTTGAAGTCCCAGTTCTAAGCTGTAAAGTATGGCACACTGAACTATTGAGTAGTCATCAGCTTTGCTCTGACAGACGTTCATAACATCTGGTGTTGCTCCTGCAGCGGGTTGGGCAGCCAGCGGTGCTTCCATGACGTAATTCTTCTGTGCAGCAATGAGGATAATCCTCAAGTTACGGACCCAGTCCGTGTAATTGCTACCATCATCTTTCAACTTTGCTTTCTCAAGGAACGCATTAAAATTCAACGGAACAACAACACGGGCCATCTATCTGCAATAACATAGACAAGCAAAATACTATCAGGTACTAAGTTCATGATAAATTTAAGTTCAATTAATCATATTACTTAAGAACTCCCACTTAGATAGACATCCCTCTAATCATCTAAGTGATCACGTGATCCATATCAACTAAACCATAACTGATCATCACGTGAAATGGAGTAGTTTTCAATGGTGAACATCACTATGTTGATCATATCTACTATATGATTCATGCTCGACCTTTCGGACTCAGTGTTCCGAGGCCATATCTGCATATTCTAGGCTCGTCAAGTTTAACCCGAGTATTCTGCGTGTGTAAAACTGTCTTACACCCGTTGTAGATGAACGTTGAGCTTATCACACCCGATCATCACGTGGTGTCTCGGCACGAGGAACTTTGGCAACGGTGCATACTCAGGGAGAACACTTTTACCTTGAAATTTAGTGAGAGATCATCTTATAATGCTACCGTCAAACAAAGCAGAATAAGATGCATAAAGGACAAACATCACATGCAATCAATATAAGTGATATGATATGGCCATCATCATCTTGTTGTTCCTTTGATCTCCATCTCCAAAGCACCGTCATGATCACCATCGTCACCGGCGCGACACCTTGATCTCCATCGTAGCATCGTTGTCGTCTCGCCAACTATTGCTTCTACGACTATCGCTACCGCTTAGTGATAAAGTAAAGCAATTACAGGGCGATTGCATTGCATACAATAAAGAGGCAACCATATGGCTCCTGCCAGTTGCCGATAACTCTGTTACAAAACATGATCATCTCATACAATAAATATAACATCATGTCTTGACCATATCACATCACAACATGCCATGCAAAAACAAGTTAGACGACCTCTACTTTGTTGTTGCAAGTTTTACGTGGCTGCATCAAAACCACAATGATAGTTCGTCAAGTTAGTGTTGTTTTAACCTTCTCAAGGACCGGGCGTAGCCACACTCGGCTCAACTAAAGTTGGAGAAACTGACACTCGCCAGCCACCTGTGTGCAAAGCACGTCAGTAGAACCAGTCTCGTGTAAGCATACGCGTAATGTCGGTTCGGGCCGCTTAATCCAACAATACCGCCGAACCAAAGTATTACATGCTGGTAAGCAGTATGACTTGTATCGCCCACAACTCACTTGTGTTCTACTCGTGCATATAACATCTACGCATAAACCTGGCTCGGATGCCACTGTTGTGGAACATAGTAATTTCAAAATTTTCCTACGCACACGCAAGATCATGGTGTCGTCCATGTACCCTCATAGACCGTTAAGCGGAAGCGTTATAACAACACGGTTGATGTAGTCGTACGTCTTCACGATCGACCGGTCCTCAGCACCGAACATACGGCACCTCCGTGTTCAGCACACGTTCAGCTCGGTGACGTCCCGTGAACTCACGATCCAGTAGAGCTCGGGGAAGGGTTTTGTCAGCACGACGGTGTGGTGAAGATGTTGATGAAGCTACCGGCGTAGGGCTTCGCCTAAGCACCGCTATGATATAACCGAGGTGGATTATGGTGGAGGGGGCACCACACATGGCTAAGAGATCAACAGATCAATTGTTGTGTCTCCAAGGGGTGCCCCTCCCCGTATATAAAAGAGGGAGAGGAGGAGGGGCGGCCAAGGAGGAGGAGGCGCGCCCAAGGGGGGCAATCCTACTCCAAGTAGGATTCCCCCTCTTTCCTAGTCCTAGTAGGAGAGGGGAAGGAAGGGGAGGAGAAGAAGAAGAAGGAAAGGGGGGCCGCCCCCCTAGTCCAATTCGGTTTGGGCTAGGGGGGCCGCACGCCCCTAGCTGGCCGCCTCTCCTCTTCCTCCACTTGGGCCCATAAGGCCCGATAACCCCCCGGGAGGTTCCGGTAACCTCCCGGTTCTCCGGTATTTATTCAATAACCCCCAAAACTCATCCGGTGTCCGAATATAACCTTCCAATATATCGATCTTTACGTCTCGGCCATTTAGAGACTCCTCGTCATGTCCGTGATCATATCCGGGACTCCGAACTACCTTCGGTACATCAAAACACAAAAACTCATAATATCGATCGTCACAGAACTTTAAGCGTGCAGACCCTACGGGTTCGAGAACTATGTAGACATGACCGAGACACGTCTCCAGTCAATAACCAATAGCGGAACCTGGATGCTCATATTGGTTCCTACATATTCTACGAAGATCTTTATCGGTCAAACCACATAACAACATGCGTTGTTCCCTTTGTCATCAGTATGTTACTTGCCCGAGATTTGATCGTCGGTATCTCAATACCTAGTTCAATCTCGTTACCGGCAAGTCTCTTTACTCGTTCCGTAATGCAACATCCCACAACTAACTCATTAGTCACATTGCTTGCAAGGCTTATAGTGATGTGCATTACCGAGAGGGCCTAGAGATACCTCTCCGACAATCGGAGTGACAAATCCTGTTCTTGATCTATGCCAACTCCACGAACACCATCGGAGACACCTGTAGAGCACCTTTATAAGCACCCAGTTACGCTGTGACGTTTGGTAGCACACAAAGTGTTCCTCCGGTATTCGGGAGTTGCATAATCTCATAGTCATAGGAACATGTATAAGTCATGAAGAAAGCAATAGCAGTAAACTTAAATGATCAAGTGCTAAGCTAACAAAATGGGTCAAGTCAATCACATCATTCTCCTAATGATGTGATCCCGTTGATCAAATAACAACTCATGTCAATGGCTAGGAAACTTAACCATCTTTGATCAATGAGCTAGTCAAGTAGAGGCATACTAGTGACACTATGTTTGTCTGTGTATTCACACATGTATTATGTTTCTGGTTAATACAATTCTAGCATGAATAATAAACATTTATCATGAAATAAGGAAATAAATAATAACTTTATTATTGCCTCTAGGGCATATTTCCTTCAGACGGGCGGTAGTACCGGTTGTGGGGAACAACCGGAACAACCGCCCAGCCACCGCTCAACCACCGCTTTGAAACAGTAGGGTGTCACCCCTGTGTGCGGTGATCGAGCGGTATAGCACCGGTGCAACCGCCTGGTCCTGGTCACTTGGGTGGCTAAGTCCCAAGCGGTAGAACCGCTTGGGGAACCGGTGTGCGGGGCACAATCGGACCAACCGGGCCACTACCCAAGTACCGCATCAAAACAGGAACCGGACCGGTTGTTGGGCGGTACTTGGCCGGTACAACCACCAGAGACACACCCCAGTCAAATTTAAGCACGGTGGCGGTACCACCGCCCGGGAGTAGCGGTACAACCGCTTGGTCATGACTGGGCTGTTCAACCCCAGGGTATCCCCCCTGGGGTGGTGGTTGGGTTCGTGCCAAGTGCCAGCGGTACAACCGCTCGCACGAGCGGAACAACCGCTGGGAGAACACATCAAGCAGTTGGATAAGAAAGGGAGCTCTCTCTCACACAAAACAAGGAAGGCCAAGGAGGGTGTGGCAGAAGTGTACGTGCAAAGATTCCCCCAACTCCTTCCAATGCGTATCCCCTCTTAATAGTACGGGTTCTCTACGACCAAAGAGATAAACACGTAGAAAAACACCGTCTTTGATCTTTTCCTTCCAGAGAGAATAGTAAGCCGATGTAAGCCTAATCACCGAGAACCTGAAGCACTTAGCACAAGATTGGACCAACAAAGGGTTGTCATCATCATCCAAAACACAAAGTAGGGAAATGCCCTTACAAAGGGTCGGCTTTTGCAAAGGTTACTCTCACCTTCTATGATGATGTAGTGCACCACTTTCCGTAAAATGGGAGCTTTTTTGCGTAGATTCATTTTTTTCAAAACATTTTATCTATTTAACGTGGGTCCAAATCACGAACCCTTTTCATCATCAGATTTCTCATGCCGAGATCTTTGAAACTAGATTCCGTGTTAATGGATTCTGGCGATTTTTTTACAAAAAGAAACTGAGAATAAAGAAACCAAAAAAAATTAAAAAGATTGAAAACGGAAAAAGACCGAAATCGGAACCCGGAAGCACAATTCTCCTTTGCACTTTTTAAGCTGTGCTTTTGCCTTTTTGGGAAACAGACTCTGCTTACAGATCGTGGTTCTCTCTTTTTCTCGGGAAGCACACGGTGCTTTTCCCTTTCAAGATGCATAGGCTATGCTTCTCACGGAAGCAAATCGGTGATTTTCCCTCTCGCGAAGCACAGGTGGTGCTTCTCAAGGAAGCGCATCGGTGCCTTTTTTCTTTTAGGAAGCACATGATGTGCTTCTCATGGAAGCACACTGCGCTTTCATCTTTCGTGTGGAAGCACATGATGTGCTTTTTTATTTTCGTAAACGCAAATGTGCTTTTCACATAAGCACGACTCTAAAAAAATAGGCAAAAACCTAGGGAAACCAAGCAAAAATCAAAAGGCCAAAAAAAACAAAAAATCCGAAAGCACATGCAAAAAAGAAAAAACCCCCAAATCCCGAGGATACCACTAGTGCGTGACACGTGGCAACTGCTGAGCGCATCACTTGGCTCGCTCTCTTGCATGACCTCTGTGAGAGCCCTTCAAGCGATACAAATTAGTTTTTTTAGGAGCCTCTTAATTAGTTGCTCCATTATAGCAACAACTATGTTTCGCCTATACCTATTTCTAATAAGAATCACCTACTGGCCACAAAGTAGTGGGCTAACCCCATTTAGCTGTGGCGATCAATGACTTCGCTCGCGCCACGTCTGGTCACTTCGTTCGTCGCTTCAGTACGATTTTCTTCCTTTTTCTCTTTTCATTTTCTGTTTTTATTCGGTTTTCTTTGATTTTATTTTTTCTTCATTATATGTTTTGGTTTTTTCTTTCTTTTTGCAATGGGATCATTTTTACGATTTTTTGCTAGTTTTCTTCTGCTATTTTCCATTTTTTGCGAAAGGTTATTTTCCATTTTTCCGCACCATTTTCTCAGTTTTCTTTCTATTTCGATGGCATTCTTTGGTTTTTCTTTTCCTTCTTTGCACTTTGATTTTCTTTGTTTATTTCTTGCCCTTTTGTTTCTCTGCCTTTCTTTTTTGTCGGTTTTTTATTTTTTATTTTTAAACATGTCTAATTTTATTTCAACACATGTTTATTTTCGTTTATTTTTTGTCTACATGTAAAACAATTTTTATACACCTTTAACATTTTTCAAATGCAACTTTAATCTTTTTTGCAAAAATATGTTCTGAATATATTTTTTAAATACATGTTAATCAATTTTCCAAATACACGTTGAAACATTTTTCAAATGTAAAATATATTTTTTAAGTATGCAAACATTTTTTGTACATTGTATAGACATTTTTTTTGGAAATCTTACGACCATTGTTTTGAAACTTGTGAAGATTATGTTAGATATGTTGTACATTTTTTTTCTGAATGTACGCAAAATTTTGTTTCTTTTACAAACATATTTTCTGCATTTTATAAAAATTCTTTTTAAATGTCATGTACATTTTTTTAAAATGTGTGAAATTTTTTAATTATAAAAAATATTTCTCTCACACATGATTAATATTTGTTCTGTAGATCATTAACATTTTTCGTGCATATGAGTAACATTTTTGTACACATGATTAACATTTTTCGTGAACATGATTAACATTTTTTGTTCACATGAGTACCATTTTATGTATACATGATAAACATTCCGTTTCTTATTCATGTAATGCATTTTTTGTATACATCAGAAACATTTTTATATACACATTTAACATTTTTCAGTGCAGGATTACATTTTCTAAAATTTTATGTAAATTGTTTTTAGTATAATATATATATATGTATATAGAATGAGAATATTTCGTATATATATTAAATTAAAAATAAAAATAAAAATATGAAGGGAAAACGAAAATAAATGTTAAAAAACACGCAGGACGTCATCTTGACGTCAGCGTGACGCTGCAAGTAGTTACCGGGCCGTCCCTGTTTGGGTTCCTGTAGGCGAGCTGTGCGTCGGCGCCGCTGCGTGCGGCACAGAGCCACGCCCCTCCCTAGTACCATGGGAAATTAGCGATGGGCCGGCTGAAAAAAAAAGGCCTATCCCGACCCATGAAACAACGCACGGAGCCTCCCGAATCACGACTCTGCCGCTCCTCCCGATCTCGCCGGCTCGCTACCTGCTCGTCGGACGCCGTCGCCGCCTGGCTCGCTGGCAGACGCCCAAGATCCGCCCCTGCCGGCCCCGCCCGCCCAGCGCCCGGAGCCACCTCGCCCGCCGCCCAGTCCACACTCGGCAGCCCAAGATTACCGTACGCTGATTTCTTTTGTTTCTTGTTTGATGTTGGAGTCCCGCGTCTTGTTCACTACTCTGTCTCACAGGTCCCACCCAAATGCTTTCCCGTCTCCTCCCACGCCGCCACCACCGTCGCCTCCTCCAAACCCTACAACCGGCAGCCACCGCCGCGGGTGAACTCCACCAGAGGTTGTGCTCTACCGCGGCGGCATCGAGCCCAAGCCTTTCGATATGGCGGCGGAAGAAGGAGATGGGGAAGGAAGGCCTCATGGCGGTCGCGCAGCTCAAGCGGCTCGCGGCGCTACCCCCTGCCGGAGGCCACCAGAGGCTGGTGGAGTACATGAAATTGCATGTGTCTCGGCTCCTCCGCACCGACCTCCTCGCCGTCCTCGCTGAACTGCTCCGCCAGGACCACGTCATCCTCTCCATGAAGGTACTGCTTCCACCCCCGACGAGTCTGCTCGCGTTTCTGTTTCTTTTGCGAATATATCTAGCTTGCTATTGCTTTTTCTCTAGTACTCTCGCCCTAATTGAGAGTAAAACAGATGATTATGCTGCTGTTTGAGGCAAATGGGTCCTATATGGGGTTGCAGTGGTATTGACTGTCAAGTCATGTGCATATCGATGTACTCCCTCCTTCCATCTATATAGGGCCTAATGCATTTTTTAAGACCGCCTTTGACTATTGACAAGATTAATAGTACATGACATGCACAATGTGAACATTATATCATTGAAAGCTCCTTTCACACACGAATTTAACGGTGTGCTTTGTGTAAGTTGCATGTCATATATTATTGCTCCAATATTTGGTCAAAGTTAGCCTTGAAAAACGCATTAGGCCCTATATATATGGAAGGAGGGAGTAGGAAATTAGTGGTTCAGAACTTCAGATATGTTATCAACACCGAAATGGCTTCCAGTCTACAGTCATGAATGGGAATATGCGATTTTTTATCACGGACCATGATTCATAAAGCTGTTGTATGCAGAAATATATCATGCATATGTTTTATGTAGGATTATTTTTGCTGTTGGAGTTAGTAAGTGCTGAAATTCAATAGCTGTGATTCACCTCATAGGCTTTTAGTACTCTTGCCTGTCGCCAGGCGCTATTTGTGATATATGCTATCCAATGTAGTGAATTGGACCTCTGAAGTGTGGTCTTCATTTGAACATGCTTCTGCAGCATTGATGATTTTTAGGTTCTTTGTGCTTGTCTGTACCTGAACACTTAAACTCTTACCACTACCCCTCCCCCTCTCCCCCTGGTTCTGCCTAATGTAATGCCTACATGGAAGTTCACATTGAGATGATATCATAATCAATAGCAGAACAATTTGCATGACTGGGAAGTTCACATTAGTCTTGAGATGCCTAATGTGGCGTGTACATGGAGGTTTAGATTCAGGGGGTATCCTATCGATAACAAGACAATTCGAAGTAAACAGCATATTCAGGCCATGTGGTCTTAAATGGCATACACATCTGAGTGCGTCCTGTCAGTGGCAGAGCCAGGATTGAAACAAAGCCCGGGCCCTATTTTTTTTTCTTCTGACCAATAATAACGCTTCAAATATTTAGTTTGGTAACTCTTCCAAATATTTAGATTGGTTATATTAGTAGATTCGCAGAAAATTAATATAAAAGAATGTACAAATTATCAATCATTACCTTTGCCCATGGAGGGAGACCAACATGCCTAAAGGTTCACCGTCCCGCTTTACCCCAAAGTGTTATGAATTTAAATTTACAAGAAACTCCATGTACAAGAATTCAGGTGTAGTAAGCTCCTTGCGTCACTTGTATTTGATAGGCAGTTCCTATATTTGCTCTCAATGCTCTGAAAGAGGCGGTCTGCATGGTCAAATTTACCACCCTGGATAAACATATAAACTAATGTAGTACTTAGCTAATTTCGGGGTTTAAGAACATTGCACTCCCTCTGTTCCTAAATATAAGTATTTTTAGAGATTCCAATATGAACTACATACGGATGTATATAGACATATAGACATAATTTAGAGTGTAGATTCACTCATTTTTCTCCGTTTGTAGTCCATATTGGAATCTCTAAAAAGACTTATATTTAGGAACGGAGGGATTAATTGAGTTTGTGGTTGTGGTGCTGGAGGTAGCTCCTTTTGGTAGCTGGTCTCGTAGCTAGAGCTGTTTGTTCTAGCGTTATGATCTATCTAGTTTAGCAGGTGATGTAAGGAGACTTTGTATGCACTGCTCATGGTTTCTGCTAATGGAAATCGGAGGAGACCCCTTTTGCTAAAGAAAAACTTAGCTAATTGGCTATAGTAGTATTTGTTGTTCAATGAAAAGATATGCCATGAAAGAGTATACACACATCCTAAGACAAACCAAGTTCATTAAGGATGATGATTTACACCCATTTTGATAGTTGAGGATGTGATGTGAATGGTTTAGAGTTGAAAAGGGTGTTTTGTGGACCGGGGCTAAAATTGAGGCACACAAAATGCCGTGTTCCTTCCTTTTCTTCCCTACATCCTTTGAGGCATGCTACAATGCAGTTACAAAGTGATTGATGCTGTTTATTTAGATTGCACGTTTAGTAATTTCTTTTGAGAAATCAAAACACGCGCGCGCGCCGGGGGGGGGGGGTACCACCTGAATATATTACTCAAAGTGTCCATTATGCCAAGAGAGTGATCTAGCTTATAAGGAAAACCGGATAAATGTTTTGAACAAGTTGACCCCATTTATGAGGGAAACCGGGTTGAAAACCATACAAGTAAGAAGGGAAAAAAGAAATACGAGAGAGAAAAATGGGAGTCCATGACTAGGCACAACCCAGCCAACAGATATCACCAAAAGACACAAGAGATGTGGGGTGTCGTCTAGGGTAACACAATACCAAGACTTTGCAAGTTGCCGAGAGCACTTGCTTGCGTTATCCACACGCCGTGATACATGAGCATCCACAATCAGTGAGCGCCATAGCATGGCCGCAGGCTCCGCCACAAAGGGCAAGAATTGGAGTAATGCAAGCCGAGAGAACGCCAGCGAACATGAACCTTGGCTGGGAGCTCTGCCACAGGAAATCAAAATGATTAGCAAGTTGGAGAGGCACGTTGCGCCAACTTTTAACAAAGATTAACCGATAGTACACCAAGAGCACGAAGCTCGCCGGAACACACAGTCGCCATTGGAGGGAACTGCGCAAGCACATCAACATGGAGTCGACGTCGAGGCACCACAAAGAGAAGTGGGCAAGGGGAGCAGTCCTCGTCGTACAAGCGGAGGCAAGATGAGTAAAGGTGCACTCTAGACCACACCTCCAGGGAGGTTACGACACAGGGGAGCGACCCTGTGGTCGCTCAAATACAAGATCCGAGCAGGGATTTCTCCCAGAGTCCACCTAAACTCCGCCAGATCGGGATCAATAAAGTGCCATCAGGATGGAAAATGGCACGAAGTTTCGCCACTGTCTCGGCCAACAACAGCCAACCGACCATCGATTTCTCCCAATCCAGCTCAGCTGCCAATTGCATAGCATCTTGGCGTTGAGGGCGCCGACGAGGACCATCGGCAAAGCGTCCTTGGCTGGCAGGTAGGGCCATGAACGGCGATAGCCCACCGAGAGAGCTGGAAGGCGGGGGCCACGACGCCACCTTCGTTGGCGTGCCACGAAGAGGCACGACGTCGACCGGATGTTGGGGTGATGGAGGTGGGGAGCTTTCGGAGGCGTATGTGGCTTTTGGATCTGCGGGGAGGGTGAAGCTGAAGCATCTGAAGCGTCACCGTGGCCATAAGGGGGTGCGCAGAGGTAGAGGAGGTCTTGAGCGGGGAGGGGAGGTAGAGCCACACCATCAATGGTGACCGCACAATTGACGGTGGTCAGGTGTTGGGGGAGGGTGTCGATGCAGGAAGCGTGGTGCTTTGCACGGGGTCATGAGGCAAATCAGCACATCTGGCATGGGAACTGCCAAAGCAAGGGGATTCGCTGTCGGCTGAGATGTCACACGGGGACGACTAACAGAACCAGCGGTCCGCGGCGAGCGCGGATAGGAGACGAAGGGACTGACACAATTAACACGGGATCTGGAGGCGATAGAGCTCGCCGCGCGCCGATGGAAGCAACGGGCACCAGCAGGTCGCTGAGGATGCAAGATGCGGACCTTGCAAAGATCTGCCTGCCAGCGACGGTGCAGGCGAGCAGGGGCCCTGTTAGGCCAGGGCACTCTAGCAGCAAGGGAGGAGGTCGTAGGGCTCCCCCCCGACAGGGAGCCAGCAGGCGCGAAATCCTAGGATGGGGGTTGAAGGACATGGCCGAGGTTTGGATCTGAGGGGAGCGGTAGAATCTCTGTGAGCAGTGCTTCGCGAGGAAAATGAGTTCCGCCGGCCGCTATCGGGCTTTGCCCCGTGGCCGTGTGCCTACGGCAACGATGGGAGGTAGTGGACGATGGGGGCGGCGACGGCGGTTAGAGATGGGATTTCCACCCCGAGCCGCCTCAGGGAGATGACCGCCCGCGCGGGGGGGGGGGGGGGGGGGGCTCTCGTCAGCTTCAAGCGATATTGTTCAGTATCTTCTTAATTAACCCAATGGGGAGCTACCATTTATATCATGCATGTCTTGGTGTGGTGATCTCGCCTCTCACTTGAACTTTGGGTTTTCATGGCCAATGCTATGATATTGTACATCTAATGAAAACATATTCATCATTCCTTCACACTAAATTGTATTGGCTTTTGACATCCCAAACTTTGAATTTATTGGGGTTACGACTTTCGATTGTATATTTACATCTCACATAATTCAAGGATTTGGTGTTTTATTTTGGCAAACTAGTTTTTGTAATGGCCCAGGTTCCAAACTAGCGTAGACCTAACCCTACTAGGGTTGGCGACATACTATGGAAGTAACCTTTTTTTTTGTCAATTCAACAAATGGTTAACTCATGGTTAGTTTCCATGGAGCTCTTGCCCTTATATGTTGGTGGTGTTCTATTTCCCTAAGCAATATGAGATTATTGTCCTACACATGTCTTATTTAAAAGTGTCGGGTTATCACACCCACCCACCTTCAAAGGAACCGACGCCCGGTGCACCACCAACATACCCACCCTGGGAAAATGACCATCTTCTTTCCCTCTTGGTACACAATCATGCATCCATGTGCCATATGCCGGTGCCCTAGATGTGCACGTGCCTGTGTAACCGTGAGTGTCCACTGTGATACAACTTCTGTAAATTCCTGGAAACATACGAATGAAAGATTTGGTGCCTCCTAAGGTTGTTCGGCAATGATGTGGCTTACTCGGCCATGTTCTCTTTTTCCTGGTGCAGGACATGCATTCACTGTTGTCTGTCCCTTTCCCACCTATGGCGTCTTGGTTGCAGACCCTAGATTTAACTTTGCCGGTGTGGGCTCGGTGTTTCACTTGTTGAGGGCAAGCATTAGTTAGTGTCCCTCTACCCCGCAGCTGTAGCATGCCTTCAGTTCTTGGAGTCCTATATTAATTGTGCGGAGGGTTGTTATTGTGCCTCGGCAATCTAGTATTCTACACTTGGTAGTCTGGACACTGGTTGGTATTCTATGAGGAGCTACCCACCCATGGTGACCCTGCCACGGTGCTCTGCGCTTGCGGTACTCAAGCCATCTCCTAGAATCTCTCTTGGAATGGCCTTGTTGACGAGGTGCTGGAAGGTGGCGACATAGTCGGACGCCTGTGTGTCCGTAAGTCCGGGATTCAGTCCCTTCAAGAATCTTGCGTTATTGTCTGCCTCAGTTGGGATGTCAGCTCTCCCATGGCCGCCACTTTAGTAGTGGCTCAAGTACTCTGGAGTAACATCTTTCTCTGGGTCAGAGCCTGGAACTCATCCCTCTCTGATTCCTTGTCTAGATTGGCTGAGTTCAGGAGGACCTAGCCTTAAACCTTTGAAGGATTGAAAGCCCCTTTGGATGCTGACAATTGGCCAAAGGACATACAAAGGAAGCTTAATGTAGCCAACTGCAATGGGCCAGGCTGTGTTCAAACTCAAATTAGCGGCACACCAGCTCAAAGGTGTGGCCTAAGACTAGTGGGGAACTTGCTGAATTTCACATACTGACGCAAAAGGCATCCTGTGGAATGAGTTCGCCAGTGCCTTGCATACCACACAGTTCCCTGCATGCATGCTGGATCTAAAGAGGGATGAGTTTCAGGCTGTAACCCGGGGGAAAGATGTCTGTATCGGAGTATGTGAGCTGCTTTACTCAACTGGTGCGCTATGAGGGAGCTCTCATCGCAACTGTCAGGGATAAGACAACAAGGTTCTTGAAGGGGTGGATCCCAGACTAAAGGAACGATTTGTCTCCTGTGATTTCCCTACCTTCCAGCACCTCGTTAACAAGGTCATCCTCAAGATTAAGCTGGAGGAGCACCACAGAAGGGTCACCATGGGGTGGGTAGCTCCCAACAGAAGACCAAATAACATCCAAGCTTCTAATTCGGAACATTAGACAACTGAGGCCCAACAACAATGCGCAGTCTCCTAGAGCTAAAGCGGGAGGTCATCACTCCAACACTACAGGGAAGGTGTGCTAGAGAGGCACTTTGCTAGTGCCGACCACAACAAGAGAAACGCAGGGCTCACGCCAGTGAAGTTCAATTTGGGCCTGCAAGCAGAAGGCCGCAGGCGGGACTAGGACGCGGCATACTCTCCAGACACCAAGAAATGCAGATTGCACACCAGGACAGACAAGGCGTGGCCGAGTCAACCAAGCTATTGCTGAAGAACCTCAGGAGGCACAAGATGTTGCCCTTCGTATGTTTGTGGGACTCCACGTCTCCAGAGTCATTGAGCCTCAGGAAGCATTTTTGTCATTAAAAACCAAATCATTGCTACATAGCCAAAGCGACCAAAGTAAGGCATACATGACCAAATCATTTACTGATAGATGTTAAAATGCATATTTGATGCCTTGGCAATAGAATTATTATATTATCTATTCAGATCCTAATTCCTCAATCATAGAGAAGCTCAGCCCCTTTATTTCCATTTCTGGGGACCGGCTGAGCTATTTCAGTTGTGCAGCGTGCATTTGTGTTGCAAGAAGTGCCGTGTACATTTGTTGGGCATGGTCTCGTCTCATTATTTACCTTGGTTAATAGGTGGATGTACCTGCAACCTAGAGCAGATTAGTGTAGAAGAAACAATTTATATTTGAACTTGCGTAGGCTCGTGTAAGCTTAAACATTTTTGTGTTTTGCAGATATATGGCGTTGTGAGGAGAGAGATCTGGTATCGGCCAGATATGTACTTGTACCGAGACATGCTACATATGCTAGCTAGAAACAAGAAGGTTGACGAGACAAGGCAGGTCTGGGCAGATCTGAAGTCTGAAGGAGTGCTGTTTGATCAGCACACTTACGGTGATATCGTGCGAGTCTTCTGCGATGCCGGCTTGATTGACCTGGCAATGGAATTCTACGAAGACATGAGGAGCTCCCCGGAGCCACCTCTGTCCTTGCCATTCCGGGTTATACTGAAAGGCCTGATCCCATACCCGGAGCTGAGGGAGAAGATAAAACAAGATTTTCTGGAACTTTTCCCTGATATGATTGTGTATGATCCCCCGGATAGCTTGTCCGATATAGATGATGAATTCAGATTTTGATTCAGTATAAATATTTGCATACTTTTATGCTTGAAGCTACTATCAAAGATCTACTGGAATGCTCACCTGCTCAGCTAGTGTTTGCCCTCTGCCTGCGTTGTAGCCGGGCCTTCATCTCTCTTGCCTTTTGATGGATCATATCATTCGTAAGTCCTGTCGGTTCCCTATTTGATCCAAGAGCTGTGAAGCTACGGAGCGCAATAAGAACCTAAGAAGCCATTGGTTAGTCATGATATCATTGGTTAGAACGAAGCTGTGATATTCTTTGGAGATGTAAACTTGTGATAGTGGCTAACGGCCATGGCCATTTCAACGTCCTAGTAGTAGTACTAGAATTAGAAGGAATCTCATCCAGCTCCGGCGTTCCCATCGAAACCGGGGGATGTGACTTGCTTGTCCTATCATTCTTCCTTTTCCGTTTCTGCCCAGAGCCAGTCCCAGAGGAGCTCTTTGCAGTGCAGTGAGGCGCCGCTTTCAGTTACCCTTTCTACTCATCTTTTGAACCCGTTGGATGCTGCGTGCATAGGTATCAGCACCTGGCCGTTGGGAAGCACCGGCAGGGTCAAAGGCGCACAGTAAAGTGAAGGATGGCCACGGGACAGCGGGCACCAACCCCACGGCCATGGCCTCCTCCTGAGCCGTGCTCGTGCTGCGCACATTCCTCCAGTAGTGTACCACATGATGGTCCATCATGTGGCTTGGTGCACCACCAGCCACCAGGGAGCAGTTGACAAAGCCTGGGCGCAAAGATCCAGCAAAATCTCTCCGGGCACGAAATGAATAGAATGATGGTGTCTCCCGGTCTCGCCAAACCCGCCGTGCCGCGCGGCCGCTGACGCGGCGGGCCATGGCGGCCGTGGGGATCCACGTCCAGCGGCACGTCGCCGGCCGACACCCCGAGTGCCCCTTCCCCATGCACCCGTTTGCTGTCTGCCCCTCCCTCCCAAATCCCTCTTTACTGCCAATAAATTCACCCGCTGCTCTCGATGTATTAAAACCCCCGACGCACGTGATCGCTGCTGCTGACATAGCCGTTGGCGTCGCAGGCAGGGTACGGCCCTGCGGCTGCACTGAATGGCATAGAGATTGGATTCTTTCCGGGCCCGCACGCACCGTAGCGCCGGTCTGCCCTTGAGCCTTCAACGTAGGAGCCCAACCACTACGTAGCCGTAGGAGTACAAGCTAATTTAAATTAGTCTTGGTCGCTGCCGTGGCAGCGGCACGAGCACGACGAGCTAGCCGTTGCTTAGCGCATCGCATCTGGATGCTTGAATCCCTTCGGCTAATTATATTCCCTCCTTTCTTTCCTCTCACCTGCCGGCTTTGCATATATAGAGTCCAGCACTATTGCTTTTCCCACCGCACCAACAACTCGTCAAAAACAGCGCCTAGCTACCGAGCTAGGTACGAGGATACACATATTGCAGCTGCATTGCGTTTGTTTTGGATTAGATCCTAGAGCTAGTAGTGGCAGAGCTTGCTTAGCTAGCTGTTAGTCCCAATGGGTGTGTGGAGGAGCAACCGGTGCAGTGTTGGGCCAAGAGGCGTCATGCTCGCGCTGCCACTGCTGGTCCTCCTGCTGCACGCGGCGTCACCGGCGCGCGGGCAGGCGTCGCCGGACTCGGACGGCGTGGTGATCGCGCAGGCGGACCTGCAGGGGCTGCAGGCGATCCGGCAGGCGCTGGTCGACCCGCGGGGGTTCCTGCGCGGCTGGAACGGCACGGGCCTCGGCGCCTGCTCCGGGGAGTGGGCAGGCGTCAAGTGCGCGCGTGGCAAGGTCGTCGCGCTGCAGCTGCCGTTCAAGGCCCTCGCCGGCGCGCTCTCCGACAAGGTCGGCCAGCTCACCGCGCTGCGCAAGCTCAGCCTCCACGACAACGCGCTCGGCGGCCAGGTGCCGGCCGCCATCGGCTTCCTCCGCGACCTCCGCGGCCTCTACCTCTTCAACAACCGCTTCGCGGGCGCCGTGCCGCCGGCGCTCGGCGGGTGCGCCTTCCTCCAGACGCTCGACCTCAGCGGCAACTCGCTCTCCGGGACCATCCCTTCCTCTCTCGCCAATGCAACCAGGCTCTACAGGCTCGACCTCGCGCACAACAACCTCTCCGGTGCTGTGCCGGCCAGTCTCACCTCTCTCCGTTTCCTCGAGTCCCTTAGCCTCAACAATAACAATCTCACTGGCGAGATGCCATCCACCATTGGCAATCTCAGGATGCTCCGTGGTCTGTCTCTAAGCAGCAATCTGATCAGTGGCAGCATCCCTGATGGGATTGGGAACCTCTCAAGGCTCCAATTTCTGGACCTTTCTGACAATCTTTTAGGTGGTAGCCTCCCTGTCTCACTCTTCAACGTTACCTCGTTAGTAGAGATCAAGCTCGATGGCAATGGCATTGGAGGTCACATTCCTGAAGCCATTGACGGGCTCAAGAACCTAACCAAGCTGTCCATGAGGAGAAATGCCCTCGTCGGGGAAATTCCGGCGGCCACCGGGAACCTCTCAAGGCTGTCGTTGCTCGACGTCTCCGAGAACAACCTCACGGGAGGGATTCCAGGGTCCTTGAGCAGCCTTGCCAATCTCAACTCTTTCAATGTGTCTTACAACAACCTCTCAGGCCCTGTGCCTGTGGTTCTTTCCAACAGGTTCAATTCGAGCTCCTTCGTAGGAAACCTTCAGCTGTGTGGGTTCAATGGCTCCGATATCTGCACCTCCGCTTCTTCTCCGGCGACCATGGCGTCTCCGCCGCTCCCTTTGTCACAGCGGCCGACCCGGAGGCTCAACAGAAAGGAGCTCATCATTGCAGTCGGAGGCATCTGCTTGCTCTTCGGTCTCCTCTTCTGCTGCGTCTTCATCTTCTGGAGGAAAGATAAGAAGGACAGCGCACCTTCCCAGAAGGGCACCAAGGGCACGGCAACCAAGGATGCCGGGAAGCCTGGCACGGTCGCCGGCAAGGGAAGTGACGCCAACGGGGACGGCGGTGGCAAGCTAGTCCACTTTGACGGCCCCCTCTCGTTCACGGCGGATGACCTGCTTTGCGCGACCGCGGAGATCCTGGGGAAGAGCACGTACGGGACAGTGTACAAGGCGACCATGGAGGACGGCAGCTACGTGGCGGTGAAGCGGCTCCGGGAGAAGATCGCCAAGAGCAGCAAGGAGTTCGAGGGGGAGGTGAACGCGCTCGGCAAGCTCCGGCACCCCAACCTCCTCTCCCTCAGGGCCTACTACCATGGCCCTAAGGGCGAGAAGCTCCTGGTGTTCGACTTCATGACCAAAGGCAACCTCGCCTCTTTCCTCCATGGTAACCACATTTCTTCGGTGCTCTCTTACTACACCATTAGCTTTGCCTTGTTTCATTCTGTGTTCTGACCACAACTCTGCCATGCCCACTGTTCTTGCACTGCAGCTCGCGCGCCGGACAGCGCACCAGTGAGCTGGTCGACGAGGATGAACATCGCCGTGGGCGTGGCCCGGGGGCTGCACCACCTGCACACCGATGCAAGCATGGTGCACGGCAACCTGACGAGCAGCAACATCCTCCTGGACGAGGACAACAACGCCAAGATCGCCGACTGCGGCCTGCCGCGCCTCATGAGCGCCGCGGCCAACAACAACGTGGTCGCCGCGGCCGGCGCGCTCGGCTACCGCGCGCCCGAGCTCTCCAAGCTGAAGAAGGCCAACACCAAGACCGACATCTACAGCCTGGGCATGATCATGCTCGAGCTCCTCACCGGCAAGTCGCCAGGGGACACGACCAACGGGCTCGACTTGCCGCAGTGGGTGGCCTCCGTCGTCGAGGAGGAGTGGACCAACGAGGTGTTCGACCTTGAGCTAATGAAGGACGCGGCCACGGGCTCGGAGACCGGCGAGGAGCTCGTGAAGACGCTGAAGCTCGCGTTGCATTGCGTCGATCCTTCGTCCGTGGCACGGCCCGAGGCGCAGCAGGTACTGCGGCAGCTCGAGCAGATCAAGCCCTCGATCGCGGTCTCCGCCACCTCGTCCTTCACTGGCGAGCCGAGCCATACTACTGCGACCGCCACTACCATCACCGATGACACAAGATCCACCACCACAGAGTAGTCAGCCCCTTGCAGACTGAAAGAAAATTCCAGCTCTTAGTTACTTCAGACTATTAATAAGTAGACTTCAGAGTCTATTTTTCAGTCTGTATATAGAGTTCTTAGAGGGCAGGAGAATTTTGGTACCCGTGTCATTCTTTGATTCCTAAATTCATTTGTATCTGGCAGAAGCACTCCTTGTTATCAGAAGATGATTTGGGAGTGCTGGCCTTTCTTTACATGTTTCAACGAACCTTTACTGCTTCAGTACTTGTCTGAACTCTGAAAGGGATGCCATTCGACTCCTTGAAAGCAATACATCGTTTGATTTACTTACTGTGGATTCTTTTAACAGTGGCGCTCTAGTCATGAAGAGCAAGGTAACATGGCATGCCTTGGTACTCCTACCTTTTTCCGTTACAGGATCAGAAAATAAGCCCTGGTGATAGACACACTTTGTTGTTAGCTTACATATGCAAATCTGAACGCACGACAGGTAAAAGATTCTGCATCACTTTCTACCCAAGTTACACAACGTTTATCATCTGCCTGATGCGCAATCGTAAATGAGGACGCTAGAGGTACTACCTCCGTAACAAAATGTAAGATGTTTTTTGGTTTTGCATAGGGCGTAGAAAACGTCTTACATTTTGCAATGGAGGGAGTGAAATCTAAGGCGGCAAAACGTGTTTGGTAAGTGGCAGATTGTATTCTTTCACGGGATTGCGGCAGATAGTTTCCTACTTTCTGCTACTTACTCTGAACTGTAGGTTTCTTGCTGGTATGGGCAGTGATGTACCAACCTTTGTCTCCAATCTCTTGGACAGTTGGACTCTTCTCCCATCCAACCTGTAGTTCCGTGCTGCTCCCATCTGCTGGGTTTGGCAAGGAAGGAAGTAGCAAGACGGCGTTAACCAATTTTGGTTGGTCGGTAACGTGAATCAAACCCCCAAGCGTGCAGTCCCTGTCACCTTTTAACTCCTTGGATTAGGTCTGAATCGTACCTGCACTGCATATCTGCTGATTTGCTCTGTTCTTCTGCCTCAACTGCTAGTCAAGGCGAGCCACATCACTGTCACATGTTCAATGCTTGCAGATCGCTTGCCACCATAATCTTTTGTCCAAAGAGCAGAGCCTATCTGAAGTTGAAGTGTAGGGCTTGCCTACTGAAAGTCAGAAGTATATTTTTTTTAAAGGAAGTAAAAAAAAAAAATATCACACTCCTGGTCAATTTGCAGTTTGTTTACAGTAAAAACCAGACAGAGTGAATAAGCATTTGAGTCCTTCATAGTGTAGAGAAAATTAAGGATCTCACTGATAGGATCGCCTGGGACACTTTTAGCTGGACTTGCTCTAACGAACACAGGTACGTTTTTCTTCTCCAGGTGCGGCGATGAGACAGGCGATGGATTAGTTAACAGTTTCCGAAAAAGCACGCGATTAGTTAATGGTCACCAGCGAGAAAATAGTACGCAAGCTGCTGAATGACCCTAACTAATCACATCGCACCTGCGTCGCCTCCTGCCCACCTAATCGCTGAAACTTGAGGAATCGCTGGGTTGGAGTGGGGAAAAGAGGGCCACACCATTTGACCTCGCTTTGTCAAACAGCCTATGCAGGCTGCAGCGTGGCTCCGGCGTTGAGAGATTCTCCACCTCAAACTCAAAGTGATCCATCTACTTTGCAGGTCTGTACTACTAGTGTCAAGTTGTTGTGCCCTTTCCAGCTGAACTGGTGTCCAATCTTGAATTCAAGTCCAGTCCAATCGGCTTTGTGATGCACCTAACATGTTTTTGATTCTTTTACTGGAAATGTGTTTCCATACATGTTTCTGAATGCTATATGAGTCGGGTGAAATTGGCACTAGATAACTGCTAGTTGACTTAGAGCATCTCTAGCCGATCTCTTATAATTTATAATTTAGCCCCCAAATGGCTCTTATATCTTAACTCTTCATATTTAAGGAGTTAAATAAAAAAGACTCCTAGCCAAACTCCTAAAACTTAACTCCCTAAAACATATTTCTTTGTCAACTCTTCTATGTTTTTGTTTACGTGCTACTTTCAATTACATAATATTTGCACACATATTAAATTCAAACTTAATAAAACAAAAATTCACACAATTCATGAATATTACAAATTTAAAATTTACAAATCAAATTATTCAAATTCAAACACACAAAAGGGTCCAATGAAGTAAAGAGCATGATAAAAGCACAACAATCAAGTTTTAACAAGATCACCTTGGAGCTGAGTATGAGTTTCTCGGTTCTGGATGCTTCAGTGCACTGCGAGGAATTTCAGTGCACTGCGAGGAATCTCTGTGCTCCGATTCAATAGGATCCTCATTGGTTATGTACCGAAAGTTCTCTGTCATGCCTCTCTCATCTTCAGTGATCATATTATACAAAATGATGCAACATGTCATTATTAGCCATAAGACTTGTAGGTTCAAATACTCGACATGGCCACAAATAATGGCTAAGCGCTTCTGAAGCACATCGAAAGCACTCTCAACATCCTTCCTTGCTGACTCTTGACGCATTACAAAGTGGGATCTCTTGTTGCCTTGAGGACACATGATTGTCTTCACAAATATGGCCCATGAAGGATAGATGACATCTGCGAGGTAGTAACCCATCATGTATTGCTGACCACTGACAATGTAGTTGCAAGGATTGCAACAAGCCTATTGAAGAGTGGTGATCTCAACAGCACATTCAGGTCACTACGGGAGCCAGGCAATCCAAAATATGAATGTCAAATTCACTGACCCTCTGTTGCAACAGCCTCGAAGGATTGTTGGATCTTTGGAGTGTCCTATGTACCGATCTTTTCATCGCTGGACAATTCTTCCATGTCCAGTGCATGCAATCGATTGTACAAGGATCCCATGCCATCCTCGGTTTACACTCAAAACCAATAGTCTCTCGGTGTCTTCATCATTGGTTTCCCTCAAGTACTCTGCCCCATAGATCTCAATAATGCACGGCTTGTGTGTATCTCCGAGCGGCCTACACGATTAAATCATCCCCAATGTGGACATAGTCAGCAATGGTGTTGGCCGAACAACCATAGGCAAGCACTCGAATAGCCACGCCACACTTCATCAATGGGCTCGCCCTTTATCTACCCCGACGCATCCTTCGTCAGTTTAAACTATTTATCATGCTTCTCCACTACTGTGTCAATGGTGAGGAAGAGACTTCGGTGCATCCGAGATCGCCAACAAAAATGCTTCTCCAGATAGGTTGCATTGGGGTTGAAGCAATCCTTCATAAGCTTCGCGTGGCCTTCTGTTCTATCTCGATTGATGTACAAGCGGTGAAATTGTCATTCTAGTGTTGACCGCCGAAAGTCCTCATCGACGATCACAACAATGGCCATTTTGAAATCATAGTCGTCTTCTTCCTCCTTGCCCGACAAAAAGTCATCAAAGAACATCTCCCTCAACCTCTTCATCTATAATATGCAATATTCTAGGTTGAATTTGTTTTTAAAAACAACAAAACGTAATAAAAATAGCTAAAAACACACACGTAAGTAATTCATCGAAGCTAGAGGTGGACGACGAGCGCGCGAGACGACCGATAATAAACGGTAGGGCAGTAGACAACCGGTAGTAGACGATGAGCCTCAAAGTGAACTTGTCGATCGTTAACGAAGCTCATAGGTCTTGCCACGATAACGACACCGCCAAGCTCCTCAGTAGGTGCTCGTCATCTCGTTCGTCCGCCGGCTTCATTTTGGAACAAATGAAGTTCCTCCTATGGTTTTTTCGGCCATGGGATCAAGGTTGCAGCAGTGGAGATATGTGTCAATTTCGACGACGACGGTAGATGGCGACTTGTGGGGCAGGAGGAGCGGCTCAGGCTGCTTGGGTGTCAGCGCGGGGGGGGGGGGGGGGGGGGGGCGTGGACGCCGGAGGCAACACCGATGTCGATGCAGTGTGAGCGGATCAAAGGGCCTAAATTATTCCGAGAATTGACATCGGACAAATATATTTAAGGGCAAGCCGAGCCGGCGCTTAAAACTTTGAAGGAGTTATAAGCAAGATAAGTGTTGGACCAGGTCCGATTTAACTCCTCAAAGCGAAAAAAAAGAGTTATAAATCCTTTTAAAGGACCGACCGGCTAGAGAGAAACTCTTAGTCAGAAAAGAAGTGATCACTGCTTTTCAACGTTTGCTCGATGGTCTATCTATCTACCTTGTCGATTGACCGATTTAATGCGGTCAGAAAAGCACCGGCCGATCTACCATTCTGCACAGCATGGAGCAGGAAGAATTCCATGAGCAAAGTGAAACGCAACAACGCATGGCGCCAGTGGCCAGTGGGTGCAACAACTCCCCGTCACCATTTCTGAACCATGGGCAGACCGTCCTTAAAGGGCAGGAATTAAAAGAGCAGGCGCAATCGAATCGCACGGAATCGTAACCTAATCTTCCAAACCTCAAACAACCGCACTGACCTGACCTCCCCCAGACGCGCGCCTCGGCTTACTCGGCCGATCGGCGAGAGGACCTCTATATATACTCAGTCTCGCACTTGGTTTTGTCATCAAGGCAACAACAACATCTTCACCTGGCAGAATTAAGTGAGCAGCTAGCCAGCTAGCCCGCCCATTGGAAGGAGCTAGTGTTAGCAATGGAGGCGACCGCGGCGACGAGACGCCTCATGGGGCTCTGCTGCTGCCTCTCTGGTGTTATCCTGCTCTCCTTCCTGCTCCCCGGCGCACTGGCAGAGGAGCGATTCTACGAGTTCGTTGTACGTCTCTATCTCTCTCTTCTCGTATATAGAGTATATTCTTAGTTCGTGATAGCAATGCTTAATCGATCTGCTTGTACGTTGTTGGCAATGAATATATGGCATGCAGGTCCAGGAGACGGTGGTGAAGCGGCTGTGCCAGACGAACCGGATCATCACGGTGAACGGGCAGTTCCCGGGGCCGACCATCGAGGTGCACAACGGCGACACGCTGGCGATCAGGGCGGTGAACATGGCGCAGTACAACGTGACCCTCCACTGGCACGGCCTCCGGCAGCTGCGGAACGGGTGGGCGGACGGGCCGGAGTTCGTGACGCAGTGCCCCATCCGCCCGGGGTCCAGCTACACGTACCGCTACACCATCCAGGAGCAGGAGGGTACCCTGTGGTGGCACGCGCACAGCTCCTGGCTCCGCGCCACCGTGCACGGCGCGCTCATCATCCTCCCCAAGCGCGGCATGCCCTACCCCTTCCCCAAGCCCAACAAGGAGTTCCCAGTCGTCCTGGGTACGTAGCACGCATGTCGATTGATACTGTCTGAGAGAGACGATCACTTGGTTTGTTTCGTTTCTGAATTCTGATCGGATCATCGATGGATGTGCAGCGGAGTGGTGGAGGAGGGACCCGATCGCGGTGCTCAGGCAGTCCATGGTCACCGGTGCGCCGCCCAACGTCTCTGACACCATCCTCATCAACGGCCAGCCCGGGGATTTCCTTCCGTGCTCCAGCCAAGGTGAGCGTCGCTTCGGTTGTCTTGTGCGGGAGATCGATTCATTATTGCGGTTGTTGAAAAAAACAGTGTTCTTTTGAGTTCCCCATTCTCTTGCAGTGCAAATTTCCAGATATGGTTAAACCGACCAAAAGAACTTTATTTTTGTTTGGAAAAAAAACCATCTCAGCACGTGAAAGTTGTTTGGAAAAAACTGATAGCTTGGCATAGGTCTTGTCTAACACTACGACCTACAGTACAATACAATATTGAAATGGGGAAAATGGCGCTGTGCGTGTACAATTACAATATATATAGTAACTAATCATTTGCGCGCTGTGCATGTACATCACCACACAGAGACGAGCATCATTCCGGTGGTCGCTGGCGAGACGAACCTGCTGCGCATCATCAACGCGGCCATGAACTCGGAGCTCTTCGTCTCCCTCGCCGGCCACAAGATGACGGTGGTCGCCGCCGACGCCGTGTACACCAAGCCCTTCGAGACCACCGTCGTGCTCCTTGGTCCCGGACAGACCACCGACGTCCTCGTCACCGCCCACGCCGCCCCTGGCCGCTACTACCTCGGCGCCCGCGTCTACGCCTCTGCGCAGAACGTCCCCTTCGACAACACCACCGCCACCGCCGTCTTCCAGTACAAGAACGCGGCCGGCTGCCCGCCCACAGGGGCAGGCGCTGGCCTTGGAGGCCACACCGGCCTAGGCCGTCCCCGATCCTCTGGCAATCCCGGCCGCGCAGGGCCGGCGCCAATGTTCCCAATGCTGCCAGCGAACAACGACACGAACACGGCGACCGGGTTCTCGAACCTCATCCGGAGCCCGAGGCCGGTGAAGGTGCCTGGACCGGTGACACAGGAGGTGTTCACCACGATTGGCTTCGGTCTGTTCAACTGCCAGCCGGGCCCGTTCTGCCAGGGCCCCAACAACACCCGGTTCGGCGCGAGCATGAACAACGTGTCCTTCCAGCTCCCCAACACCGTCTCCCTGCTGCAGGCGCACTACCACCGCATCCCCGGCGTCTTCACCGAGGACTTCCCGGCTCGCCCGCCGGTGGTCTTCGACTACACCTCGCAGAACGTCCCCCGCGCGCTGTGGCAGCCCGTGAAGGGCACGCGGCTGTACCGCGTCAAGTACGGCGCCGTGGTGCAGATGGTGTTCCAGGACACGGGCATCTTCGCCGCGGAGGAGCACCCCATGCACATCCACGGCTACCACTTCTACGTGCTCGCCACCGGGTTCGGCAACTACAACCCCAGGCGGGACGAGGCCAAGTTCAACATGGTCGACCCGCCCAGCCGGAACACCATCGGCGTGCCTGTCGGCGGGTGGGCCGTGGTGCGCTTCCTGGCAGACAACCCGGGCGTGTGGCTCGTGCACTGCCACATCGACGCGCATCTCACCGGCGGGCTCGCCATGGCGTTGGTGGTGGAGGACGGCAAGACCGAGCTCCAGACCACGATGCCGCCGCCGCTCGACCTGCCCGTCTGCGGCCCGTAGAGGTTTCCTGGTGACTTTCTGTACATGGCGGGGAACGTGAGTCTGTGTGCGTCTTACGTGTTGTGAATTGTGATGCTATCTGTTTGCCATTCCAATTTGGTATTGTAATTTGGATTTTCGATTTGAAATTGTAAAGAAAAGGCAAGTTTTTCGTTACGGGCCTCCTTTTTCTTTATCGATATAAGTGTTTACACAGTGGGCCTCATTAACTAGTAACGGGCTTTATGAAGCGGCCTCCTTACAATTAACTAAATGCATGACCCCTAAAAAAAAACCTAAATGCATGTCCTAAGCTATGGCCAGGGGATATCCTATCTGCCGCTCTCTGCGGCAGAATGTCGACCGCACGCACAGGCGGATTTCCCGACTGGCCGGCCCATGTGGCTAGCGACCAGTACAGAACCGAAAATGCAGGGCTCGAAAAAAAAAGCGCTATAAGAAGGGATGGAACCAGCGAGCGCATGCGCATCCTTCTGAGAAAATGCTGCTGCTAGCGAGCTTAGCTTGTGTACGATGCAGCGCATATTAAGAACCAAACCGACTGCGGATCCGAACACTTTTTAAACTTTGAACGCAAAACAATTTTCTTGAAAAAAAGGTGAATGTTTTATGAAACCGCGAACACTTTGAAAAATTGTGAATAAAATTTGAAAAAACTAAAACATTTCAAAAAATGCAAACAATTTTAGGAAACGGGAACATTTTTTAAAACTCCCCCAAAAATTGAAATCGTGGACATTTTTCTGAAAACTGGAACATTTTTCAAATTCAAAAACAATTTTTAGATACGCAAACATTTTCGAAACATGGAAACATTTTTATGAACTACTAAAAAAAATTTTAAACATATTTTTTTAACATTTCTGAACCTTTTTTAAACTCCCGAATAAAATTTGAAACACAAACATTATTTGAAATTTTTGAACAATTTTTGAAACTACCAGACAACAATTGAAAATATGAAAATTTCTTGAAATTTGCGAACAATATTTGGAATGGGAACAATTGTTGAAACTCCCGAACAAAATTTGAAAACACGAACAATTTTTCTAAAATTTGTGAATTTTTTTTAAAATGGAACATTCTTTTGAAATCCTGAACAAATTTGGAAAAGTTGTGAAATTTTGAAAAAAAAACATAAAGAAAATAAAACAAAAACGAAAAAAGAATAGAAACAGAAAAATAAATAGAAAAAAGAAAAAAAATAGTAGAAAGAGACCAGAAAACCAGTCCAAAAATGCTCCAGGAACTGCTAGAAGGTTCCCAAAACTGGTAGAAACCAGGGCTGGAACCTTCCAGAAGGTCCCAAAACCAGATGCGATCTACTCGTTATCTATCTTAAATGGGTCGGCCTAGTCGTTCGCTTACTGTCATCGCCGTGTGCGTTACCTCGACAGTTAGACGCAGAGAGTGTCAAATAGGACATTCCATGGCCAGGGCCGGTTGACAAGTCAAGGCCCTAATTCAAGTTGATAAACCGGAGACTCTGCACACAAATATTTGTATTGACTAAAAGAACACAAATATTTGTAGACTTCTCTAGAAAAAATATTTTTAGACGCGCTTGCTTATTTTTCAACGGCTAATAGCTTTATGATGACGTTTAATTCTACTCTCCCAACGAGCATTAGACAAAGATTTCAAAGTGAATTTTTGAAGATGGTAAGGAGAACATTAAATCTTATTGCTTAACTTATAAACACGTATATTCATTGTACAACACCAAAAATAGCACATACCTTTCTTTTAGAGAACAAAACATATTTGTTTATTGACATCTTAGCACACAAATATGGAAAACAAACATTACACGAATTATACCATGAAGTTGAAGAAAGGGACCTGGGGTTTCATTGCTTGTTTCATGGATGAAATCAAATCGAACGGAGAGCATGGAGAGAACATGATAAACCAAGTAATATGTAGCTGGACAATTGCAAATTAAGGTGTTAGAAATAAAAAGAAAATGTGATCTTCATCTCCATTAACCTGAGCCAAACGGTTAAAAATCGAAACGGCATGGCGGCACACCATTGTTAGGTGACTGGGTAAGAAGAGGAACAAGCTTGAGCGGAGAGAAGACGCCTAGAGACTGTGGACGATACATCACTCCTAATTTTTGATTGTTCTGATGTGCTGCCTAGCCTATTTTTTAGGCAATGCGATGCCTAGCTGCTGGCAGTTCGGATGCCTACATGTTGTATTAGTAAGCCTCTAAGGCCTTAGTGCTGGGTGCTTAAAGAAAGAGAGTATTGTTGCATCTCAAAGAAATTCTATCACACGAATGAAGAGTGCTCCAGATCACTGTTTAGTTATTTTAAACCTGTAGAACCCGTGAGGGAAGGAGTGCAGTTTTCTCCCCTAAGCACCGGCTGGCTTCGGAAGCCAACGTTTGATTTTGTTCCACTTATAAGCACATGTGTAAGCACCAACATTTTCTCTCTCTCTCTGAGGCACCTGTGTAAGCACCTGTGATGTAGAGGGCCTAATGGCTGAATTAGTCTAGCCATTCAGGTTTATTTCGCCTATGGGGACAGGCCTATGCACTACTTATAAATACAAGAGTAAAGTGTATCATAAGTCCTAAAACTATTGGAGATGTGTCACTTTAGTTCTATAACTTCGAAACTGCAGTTTTGGGTCCTAAAACTATTGAAGGTGTGTCAATTTAGTCCTATAACTTTAAAACTGCAGTTTTGGGTCTTAAAACTATTGAAGGTGTGTCACTTAGTCCTATAATTTTGAAGCTGCAGTTTTTGGTCCCAAAACTATGTAAGTTGGTTCCTCTTAGGTCCTAAGCTTTAATGGCTAGAATTGACCCGCCGACGTGTCGCTTGGAAATGCTTGGATTGTTGCCACGTTGATCCAATGGACCCACCAGGTTAACTTACGAAAGATAAATATGCAAGAAAACCCCTAGAGCGTTGTCTCGCCTCATTCTCACGCCCTCGTCTTCTCTCACACATAGAATGCCCAGAGGCGACAATACGGAGGCCATCAGTGGCATGATGGCTTGAGCTCCAACGAGGAGAGTAGAGCGGTCATCTCATCCTCCACCCAACAATAGCTGAATGACACGTCGCACAACGTCCAATTGCTACCCACCTATGGTTGTTGTTGGGGCTGCGTCACTCTCGTCGACCATCGTGCCAACTTCGCGATTTCTGCGCACTCCTGCGTGTCGTCCGACAATAGCGACAATTCCCCACTTGTGGCCATGCTCGTGCCCAAACAACAACCTGCACGACCGGCTCTATGACAATGGTGTTAGGGCAACGAGGATGTCATGAGAGAGAGGGGAGAGAGAGACGTGGGATGGCGTCCTCCACCCGGATTGGCTCGGGATCTCCCTGGCGGCTGCGCCGAGGGAGAGGGATGTCATCTTCCATGCTGACTGGCTCGGGGTCTCCCCGGCGGTCACGCCAAACCTCTCAATAAGGCTACCATGCAACTCATGGTCATGCAGGTTGGAGCACACACTGCAACGTGGAAGCGTATGGACAACTTTTGGGAAAGTAAACACATATAAAGGGCTCATTTGAAAAATGCACCATAGATGCTGGTCATGCAAGCTTAGGACCTTAGATGAACAAACTTACATAGTTTTGAGACCCAAAACTGCAATTTTGAAGTTATAGGAGTAAAATGACACACCTTCAGTAGTTTTAGGACCCGAAACTGCAGTTTCAAATACTGACATATCTCCTATAATTTTAGGACCAAAAAGTGCAGCTTCAAAGTTATAGGACTAAACTGACATGCCTCTGATAGTTTTAGGACTTGTGATGCATTTTACTCTAAATACAAACCTCAGCTTAGGGCCATGTTCGGCTACACCTGATGCACATGCTCAGGATATAGCCTAGTTATGGTATGCAATGAAGCTCTTTCTTTAGCTACGGACATCGCTTGCCAGCGCAACAAGGGATTGTGCAGCAACAACAAAGCATGTTCAAGGTTCTCCTAGCGAGGGAGACCCTTTTTTGGTAGGGAAGCAACGATGACCTTTCCTTCTGGTATTGATGGATCAACCCTTATAAATCAGAACGAGTTGCTTCTATTGTTAGGTTTTATATGTACTCAGTGACAACATTTCAAAGTTGAAAACAACATATATTATAG
The DNA here is from genome assembly GCF_056163025.1 of Triticum urartu. Lineage (NCBI taxonomy): Eukaryota > Viridiplantae > Streptophyta > Magnoliopsida > Poales > Poaceae > Triticum > Triticum urartu. Next base: position 439,075,849 of record NC_141876.1, on the reverse strand, counting down.
TAGAATCTCCAAAGTCCCAACCCCCCAATGATGTGATTGTTGTAACTGAGATCTACCGGTCTATGATGTATTGGTCCCATGGATGGCGAGCTTTGATCTGATGGATTATCGTCCGGTGCTTTAGTTGGCGATGAAGGAAATATGCCCTAGAGGCAATAATAAAGTTATTAGTTATATTTTCTTATATCATGATAAATGTTTATTATTCATGCTAGAATTGTATTAACTGGAAACTTAGTACATGTGTGAATACACAGACAAACAGAGTGTCACTAGTTTGCCTCTACTTGACTAGTTCGTTGAATCAATGATGGTTATGTTTTCTAACCATAGACATGAGTTGTTATTTGATTAACGGGATCACATTATTAGAGAATGATGTGATTGACTTGACCCATCCGTTAGCTTAGCACGATGATCGTTTAGTTTGTTGCTATTGCTTTCTTCATGACTTATACATGTTCCTATGACCATGAGATTATGCAACTCCCGAATACCAGAAGAACACTTTGTGTGCTACCAAATGTCACAACGTAACTGGGTGATTATAAAGGTGCTCTGCAGGTGTCTCTGATGGTGTTAGTTGAGTTGGCATAGATCGATATTAGGATTTGTCACTCCGGTTGTCGGAGAAGTATCTCTGGGCCCTCTCGGTAATGCACATCACTATAAGCCTTGCAAGCAATGCGACTAATGAGTTAGTTACGGGATGATGCATTGAGGAACGAGTAAAGAGACTTGCCGGTAACGAGATTGAACTAGGTATTTATAACACCCTCGATGCGACTATATCTCCCACGTGTCGAGGCACGACTTAGAGGCATAATCGCATTGAAGGCATATGTCGCAAGTTAGGCAATCTTCACAACATCCCATGTAATAAGATAATAAAAGGGGAGATAACATAGTTGGCTTACACTCGCCACGTCAATCAAGTACATAAATAACATTACATCATCCAAACACTCATGGCCCGACTACGGCGCCAAAATAAAAGAGAACCCAACGTGCGACACGGTCCCGATCACCCCCAACTGGGCACCACTACTGATCATCAGGAAAGGAAACATAGTAACGTTGAGAGTCTTCGTCGAACTCCCACTTGAGCTCAAATGCGTCTCCTGGAGCAGAATCATCAGGCCCTGCATCTGGTGTAATAGTAATCTGTGAGCCACAGGGACTCAGCAATCTCGCACCCTCGCGATCAAGACTATTTAAGCTTATAGGTAAGGCAAGGTAAAGTATATGTGGAGCTGCAGCAAGCGACTAGCAAATATGGTGGCTAACTTATTCGCAAAAGAGAGTGAGAAGAGGAGGCAAAGCGCAAGCGAGAAACTAGAGAACAACCTGCGCAAACATTACTCCAACACCGTGTCCACTTCCCGGACTCCGCCGAGAAGAGGCCGTCACAGTAACGCACTCAGTTGATTCATTTTAGTTAAGTTAAGGTTCAAGTTACCTACAACCGGACATTAACAAATTCCCATCTGCCCATAACCGCGGGCATGGCTTTTCGAAAGTTCAAATCCCTGCAGGGGAGTCCCAACTTAGCCCATGACAAGCTCTCACGGTCAACGAAGGAATAGACCTCCTCCCAAGACGTTCCGATCAGACTCGGTATCTCGGTTCTTCAAGACACTCCGACAGGTTAAAACAAGACCAGCAACACCGCCCGAATGTGCCGACAAATCCCGATAGGAGCTGCACATATCTCTTTCTCAGGGCACACTCAGATTGTCCAAACTTCCGGTAGGCCAGCCCAGAGTTTCCCCTGGTAGCCACCGGCGGCTGACATTTTGGACCAACACTCAGAGCAGCACTGGCCCGGGGGGGGGGGTTAAAATAAGATGACCCTCGGGCTCTGGAAACCCAAGGAAAAAATAGGCTAGGCGGCAAATGGTAAAACCAAGGTTGGGCATTGCTGGAAAAGCTTTAATCAAGGCGAACTATCAAGGGGTTCCCATTATAACCCAACCGCGTAAGGAACGCAAAATCCGGGAACATAACACCGATATGACGGAAACTAGGGCGGCAAGAGTGGAACAAAACACTAGGCGAGAGGCCGAGCCTTCCACCCTTTACCAAGTGTATAGATGCATTAAGATAACAAGATAATATAATGATAACCCAACAAGTAAATAAATGTCCCAACAAGGAACGGCCTTCAATCTTCACCTGCAACTAGCAACGCTATAAGAGGGGCTGAGCAAAGCGGTAACATAGCCAATCAACGATTTGCTAGGACAAGGTGGGTTAGAGGTTTGACATGGCAATTTGGGAGGCTTGAAAGCAAGTGGTAGGCATCGTAGCATTGGCATAGCAAAAGAGCGAGCAAACTAGCATAGCAAAGATAGTAGTGAGTTCGAGGGTATGATCATCTTGCCTGCACAGTTGTCAGAGTTGACTGGATCCTCGAAAGCAAACTCAACGGGCTCCTCGTTAGCGAACTCGTCTCCCGGCTCCACCCAAACAAGACAAACAAGCAACAAGGACACAAATCAACCACGTGCAACTCAAACAACATGATGCAAAGATGATATGCTATGCGGGATGCGATGCGGGATGCATATGCAAGATGTGACAAGGAATGCATGAACCTGGCCTCAACTTGGAAAACCAATTGTGCCACTGGAAAGATGAGATTAAATCGCTTGAAAACGATATAAAGAACACCGGAATCGGAGTTACGGTTTGGAAATGGCAAGCAATTCAAATATGACACCGGTCTATTATTTACAGCAAGTAGCCATCTAAATGCAATGAGATGAACATGCTACAGTACCCAAACATGACAACAAAATACATGGCAGGGATGCATTCAAGATGCTTAACAAAAGTCTAGCACTGAGCTACGGCCAAATCATCCTTTAACAGGTTCAAACAAGCATGGCAAAAATGCATATGACAAACAGATTTTAGACTTAGTGAAATTAACACTTGTCTGGAATTTCAGATCAGGTAGCCCTCTTCGGAGCAACAAAACTACATGCTACAGGGCCTGAACATGGCAAAATAAAGCATGGCACGGAGCTACTCAAAGAGCTTAACAAAAGTCTCTTAGTGACCTTGAGCCAAAAGGGATCAGAAAATACAATTGCAAGCATGTAAACATAGCAAAAATATAATCAGTTTTCAGACTTAGTGAAAACTGGCACATGCTGAAACATATCTCAAGTAGGCATGTTTACGAGCTCGATGTACTCACTACGGTGCAAGTCATGATAAGCTAAGCATACATCCATCAAGAATACACAAAATTCAAGCTAGACATGGCAAGAACAATAGCATAGCATGCACGGATCAATTACAACATCATCGGCAAAATTGCAAACAAGTTGACAATCTGCCCAGATTCACAAAGTAGCAAAAGTAGAGCTCGATTGACTCAAGCTAGGATGTTCCATAATTGCAAACAAAGACATGGATGGATAGAGCATTACAAGATTAACAAAACATCCTTACTGATCATCCTCAAAAGAGGCACGGATCACTAGGAAATAGCATGAACATATGGCCATATGAAATAAATAACTCAAGGACTTAGTGGAAATGCTAAGTCCCTGAAAACAGAATTACCAAGTGCACCACTTTGCAAGCTTGTGCAAGTCACCAAACACATCACAAAAATACATGGGTTGCACCTCTGGAAAGATGACAAAACCCTTAACAAAACATATGTATAGCATCAGGGCATATCATGCACACATTAATAATGGCAAAAATGACAAAAAGCTAAAATGGAGTAGCAGATCTGACAATAATCTCAAGTAGCCCTCTTCTAACAGCATTTCGGGCATCAAGATGAACTCAAATGAAAATGATGCAATGGAATGAAATGATGTACTCTCTGAGATGAACATTTTGATATGCTATATGCCCAAATCGGAGCTACGGATGCAAAGTTACGAGGCTATGAACAGGAGCACATGGACTAGAAAATTCCGGGGACTTAGTGAAAAAAACCACCTCTCTCAGATCTAGGGTTGGCACGGAATCCGAGGCACGGTCGGGGCACTGTTCACAACGGAGCGGGACGTCATCGGACTTGCCGGGGCGGCGCGGAGGGACGCGGGCGCCGGTGAGGGGCGGTGGCGGCGCGGCGTCGCAGGGCCCGTGGTGACCGGATCTTGCGGCCGCGGAGGTGCGCGTCGCCGGTGGGTGGCGGAGCGGCGTCGGAGGCACCGGGCGGCGGGCGGAGGCGAGGTCCGGCGGCTCCCGGCGCGGCGGCGCGGTGGAGAAGCAACGACGGCGGGGCGCGGTAGGTGGCGGCGGGCGGAAGCGGGCCGCGGGGGCCGGATCTGGGCTCCCCGGGCCTCGGGCGGCGGCGGGTTGGCGGCGGTGACGTGGCAGGCGGCGGTTGGCTGGGGCGCGGCGGCGGACGCGTCCGATTAGGCTGCGGACATGTCCATCGGTGGCGGGCGATTTTTAGGGTTTCAGGGGGAGAAGGAGATCCGAATTCGGAGGGTTCTATTTATAGCCCTAGAGGGAGCTAGGAGAGTCCAAATAAGGTGCGGCTTTCGGCCACGCGATCGTGATCGAACGCTCTAGGTGATGGAGAAGGCTTAGGTGGGTTTTGGGCCAAATTGGAGGGGTGTTGGGCTGCAACACACACGAGGCCTTTTCGGTCCCTCGGTTAACCGTAGGAGTATCAAACGAAGTCCAAATGATACGAAACTTGACAGGCGGTCTACCGGTAGTAAACCAAGGCCGCTTGGCAAGTCTCGGTCCAATCCGGAAATGTTTAATCCCCACACACGAAAGAAAGGTAGAAATGACCACCGGAGGAGAACGAAGCGCCGGAATGCAAAACGGACAACGGGGAAAATGCTCGGATGCATGAGATGAACACGTATGCAAATGCAATGCACATGATGACATGATATGGGATGCATGACAACGACAACAACACACGGAGACAAAGACCCAAACCCGAGAAAATAAAATAACTTAACGCCGGAAACGGCAAGAGTTGGAGTACAAATTGGGAAAGTTACATCCGGGGTGTTACAGTATTGAGATACCAACGATCGAATCTCGGGCAAGTAACATACCGATGACAAATGGAACAACATATGTTGTTATGCGGTTTGACCGATAAAGATCTTCATAGAATATGTAGGAGCCAATATGAACATCTAGGTTCCGCTATCGGTTATTTACCGGAGACGTGTCTCGGTCATGTCTACATAGTTCTCGAACCCGTAGGGTCCGCACGCTTAACCTTCGGTGATGATTGGTATTATGAGTTTATGTGATTTGATGTACCGAAGGTAGTTCGGAGTCCCAGATGAGATCGGGACATGACGAGGAGTCTCGAAATTGTCGAGTGGTAAAGATCGATATATTGGACGACTATATTCGAACATCGGAAAGGTTCCAAGTGATTTGGGTATTTTTCGGAGTACCGGGTGTTGGGGAACGTAGTAATTTAAAAAAAATTCCTACGCACACACAGGATCATGGTGATGCATAGCAATGAGAGGGGAGAATGTGTCTACGTACCCTCGTAGACTGAATTCGGAAGCGTTAGCACAACGCGATTGATGTAGTCGTACGTTTTCACGATCCGACCGATCCAAGTACCGAACGCACGACACCTCCGAGTTCTGCACACGTTCAACTCGATGACATCCCACGAGCTCCGATCCAGCAAAGCTTCACAGGAGAGTTTCGTCAGCATGACGGCATGGTGATGGTGATTATGATGCTACCGACGCAGGGCTTCGCCTAAGCACCCCTACGATATGATCGAGGTGGATTATGGTGGATGGGGGCACCGCACACGGCTAAGAGATCAGTGATCAATTGTTGTGTCTATGGGGTGCCCCCTGCCCCCGTATATAAAGGAGTAAGGGGAGGAGGCGGCCGGCCAGGGAGAGGCACGCCAAGAGGGGAGTCCTACTCCCACTAGGAGTAGGACTCCTCCTTTTCCTAGTAGGAGTAGGAGAGGGGGAAGGAAAGGGAGAGGAGGAGAAGGAAAGAGGGGGCCGACCCCCCTTTCCCTAAACCAATTCGGTTTGGGCCTTGGGGGGCGCTCCCCACACTCCCCTTGCTGCCCTCTATTCCCACTAAGGCCCATGTAGGCCCATTAGGCCCCCCGAGGGGTTCCGGTAACTCCCTGGTACTCTGGTATATGTCCGAAACCTTTCGGAACCTTTCCGGTGTCCGAACATAGTCGTCCAATATATCGATCCTTACGTCTCAACCATTTCAATACTCCTCGTCATGTCCGTGATCATATCTAGGACTCCGAACTACCTTCGGTACATCAAAACACAAAAACTCATAATACCGATTGTCACCAAACTTTAAGCGTGCGGACCCTACGGGTTTGAGAACTATGTAGACATGACCGAGACACGTCTCCAGTCAATAACCAATAGCAGAACCTGGATGCTCATATTGGCTCCCACATATTCTACAAAGATCTTTATCGGTCAAATCGCATAACAACATACATTGTTCCGTTTGTCATCGGTATGTTACTTGCCCGAGATTCGATCGTCGGTATCTCAATACCTAGTTCAACCTCGTTACCAGCAAGTCTCTTTACTCGTTCCGTAATACATGATCCTGCAACTAAATCATTAGTTACAATGCTTACAAGGCTTATAGTGATGTGCATTACCGAGCGGGCCCAAAGATACCTCTCCGACAATCGGAGGGACAAATCCCAATCTTGAAATACGCCAACTCAACAAGTACCTTCGGAGACACCTGTACATCACCTTTATAATCACCTAGTTACGTTGTGATGTTTGGTAGCACACAAATGTTACTCTGGTAAACGGGAGTTGCATAATCTCATAGTCATAGGAACATATATAAGTCACGAAGAAAGCAATAGCAACATACTAAACGATCAAGTGCTAAGCTAACGGAATGGGTCAAGTAAATCACATCATTCTCCTAATGATGTGATCCCGTTAATCAAATGACAACTCATGTCTATGGCTAGGAAACATAACCATCTTTGATCAACGAGCTAGTGAAGTAGAGGCATACTAGTGACACTCTGTTTGTCTATGTATTCACACATGTATCATGTTTCCGGTTAATACAATTCTAGCATGAATAATAAACATTTATCATGATATAAGGAAATAAATAATAACTTTATTATTGCCTCTAGGGCATATTTCCTTCAGTCTCCCACTTGCACTAGAGTCAATAATCTAGTTCACATCTTTATGTGATTAGTTCACATCTCCATGTGACTAATACCCAAAGGGTTTACTAGAGTCAATAATCTAGTTCACATCGCTACGTGATTAACACCCAAAGAGTGATCATGTTTTGCTTTGTGAGAGAAGTTTAGCCTACGGTCTGCAACATTTAGATCCGTATGTATTTCACAAATTTCTATGTCTACAATGCTCTGCACGGAGCTACTCTAGCTAATTGCTCCCACTTTCAATATGTATCCAGACCGAGACTTAGAGTCCTCTAGGTCGATGTAAAAAGCTTGCATCGACGTAACTCTTTACGATGAACTCTTTTATCACCTCCATAACCGAGAAATATTTCCTTAGTCCTTTAAGGATAATTTCGACCGCTGTCCAGTGATCTACTCCTAGATCACTATTGTACTCCCTTGGCAGAATGATGCTAAGGTATACAATAGGACCGGTAAACAACATAGCATATTTTATAGAACCTATGACTGGGGCATAGGGAATGACTTTTCATTCTCTTTCTACTTTCTGCTGTGGTCGGGTTTTGAGTCTTTACTCAACTTCACACCTTGCAACGCAGCCAAGAACTCCTTCTTTGACTATTCCATTTTGAACTACTTCAAAATCTTGTCAAGTTATGTACTCATTGAAAATATATCAAGCGTCTTGATCTACCTCTATAGATCTTGATGCTCAATGTGTAAGCAGCTTCATCGAGGTCTTTCTTTGAAAAACTCTTTTCAAATACTCCTTTATGCTTTCCAGGAAATTCTACATTATTTCCGATCAACAATATGTCATTCACATATACTTATCAAAAAATGTTGTAGTGCTCCCACTCACTTTCTTGTAAACATAGGCTTCACCGCAAGTCTGTATAAAATCATATGCTTTGATCACTTTATCAAAGAATATATTCCAACTCCGAGATGCCTTGCATCAGTCCATAGATGGATCGCTGGAGCTTGCTCACTTTGTTAGCACCTTTTAGGATCGACAAAACCTTCTGGTTGCATCATATACAACTCTTCCTTAAGAAATCCATGAAGGAATACAGTTTTGACATCCATTTGCCAAATTTCATAAAATGCGGCAACTGCTAACATGATTCAGACAGAATTTTAAGCATCGATACGAGTGAGAAAATCTCATCGTAGTCAACACCTTGAACTTATCGAAAACATTTTGCGACAATTCAATTTTTGTAGATAGTAACACTACTATCAGCGTCCATCTTCCTCTTGAAAATCCATTTATTCTTAATGACTCACCAATCATCAGGCAAGTCAATCAAAGTCCATACTTTGTTCTCATACATGGATCCCATCTCAGATTTCATGGTCTCAAGCCATTTCGTGGAATCTGGACTCATCATCGCTTCCTCATAGTTTGTAGGTTCGTCATGGTCAAGTAACATGACATCCAGAACAATATTACCGTACTACTCTTGTAACATCCCAAATTGAAAAAAAATTCAATTTGGAATGTTATACATAGATCATTCATGCATATCATATTTTATTGCATTTCATTTCACGAATCCTCGAAATCCTAAGCAACTCAAGGACCCTCGGAGAGAGTTGGGGATTTCCCTGTTTTCATATTTGAGTTTTATCAAATATTGAAACAAGGATTTTTGGTTTCAATTATTTTTCTCTCCGAAAATATTTCATATTAAAATATATGAGAGGAGATAATATGACTTCTCCAAAATAAATGAAATATTGGAGGAAAATATTAAAATCAAATATTTGATTTTTATTCGGAGTTTATTGCTATTTTATTTGAATTAGAAAAATTGCACGTTTTTCAAAGTTGCATTTTAGGGCCAAGAAAATGTTCAGCTTGTTCTAAATATTTTATTTAGACGGTGAAAATTTGTTTTGGCATTTTTTGATTTTTATTTTATTTTCTAGGATTTTTTTAGCTTCGGCAAAATTATTTTAAAAAAATATAGCGCCCGACTGGGCCGAGGCCCAGCCGAGCCAGGCCGCCGGCCCAACTTCCCACGCCGCCGCCGCCGCAAGCCGCCCGCCCTGCCGCCTTGCGCCGCTCGCCGCCGCATGCCGCACCCGGCCGCCCGCCTCGCCGCCCCACCGCGGAAGCCGCCGGAGGTATACGCCGCCGCCGCCGTTCGTCGGTTTTATTTTAAAAACCGATCCGGTTTTTTAGAAAACCTAGTTCATTTTTTTAGATCGGTTCGCCGGTTTTTCTCAGTTTAGTTACTTTGCGGACGTTCGTCCGTACGTTCGTTCTAACGAACGGTGTTCACTCGTTAGCCACAGACAACGAACGTTCGTTTGTTAGCCTGTTCGTTAGTTTTCTTTTTCTCAAATTTTCTGTGATTATTTTCAATCGCGATTTCTATCCGATTTTCGTTTCAGTTTATCATTTCGCTCATTTATCGGAATCAGGCGATTCAAGTGCCTAGATCTTCGTCTCGAAACCCTCTTTTCATTTAATCAACTTGAATATGATTTTGGTACTGTAAAATTTGACCTTAGTCCAGATTAGTAAACGGATCTTGTTTCTTTCGCAGTTTGAGTTTCATTGCTCCATTTGATTTGATTCTTTTTGCAAACCGAAGTTCTTAAGTTGAACTTTATGGTTAGATCTTCTTATTTGATATTTACCGTGTTTCTTTGTTTGATTGCTTATGTATGCTATTGTTTGTTTGCGATAGAACACCCGGAGTGCGAAGCATGCTACTACGAGTCCCTAGGTTTTGCGGATCATCAGCAAGGCAAGTAACACTTTGATCATACCCCTTTTTCACCCATTTTTATGCATTAGTTCCAATCCTCAAACATTGCATGATCAGGATGTGATTAACATGTGGGTTGGGAAGTAGTTGATGAGGTAGGACCTATTGCCCTGTTATATTCAAACCTTGGGAGTTACTTCTACGTACTGCTTATATTGCTATGTTATGCTCGTAGACGTGGTTTGGGTGAGTGAAATCCATGACAGATGTGAGATTGTTAATTAATGGTTCAACTTAAGGTGGCAACTTGAATACACATCTGGGTGGATTGTTTGTTGGGCACCTAGGGAATCCAGTGTTGTCCTAGGATATTCCGGAGTACCCGTGTGATAATCCTATGGTCCACCACCCAGGCTCAAAGGGAACTGAGATATTTTCATGCTAGAAACTTCCGTGTGCAGCCACAAGCTATTATGGGCTCTAGCATAGTTGAGTAAGTTGCGTGAAGCTTCCGAAGAGGTGGATCAGCAGGTAGAGGGATGTAAGTTGGTATGGTCTGCCCGGAGTAAGGAGTTAATGCTTCTGAAAGACTGTGTCTTGGTCATCCGTTTCTCAAACACCATGTAGTGCGAGAAATCCAACGGAGGAGATCGAGTCTTGTGGGGAAAAGTGCGCAAACCTCTGCAGAGTGTATAAACTAATCATGGTTAGCCGTGTCCCCGGTTATGGACATCTTGAGTATCTAGTACTTGGAGTATCCTAAGTATCTCATCACTATTAAATAATATTGTTGGGTTGATAATTATTTTAATTGGGATTGAGTTGGAGGAACCTTCTCAATGATGTTTCAATTACCATGATAGTTAAATAAAATCTATTCCTTTGTTGTAGGAAAAAATTGGCTTTTCGCAAAAACTATAACCATAGAGCTTTCCACCAGTCAAATATGCATGTAGTGATAGCATTATTCTGTTCTTGCTCTACTGTGTTATTTTGCCAGCATATTCCATGTGCTGACCCGTTTTCGGGCTGCAACGTATTATGTTGCAGACTTTTCAGACGAGGAGTAAGGTTCGTTAGGTCGTTGCCGTGCAGCTCAGCTATGCCGTTGGAGTTGATGGACTCACTTTATCTTCCAAGCCTTCCGATGTTATCGTATTAGATGGCCTTAAGCCATACATATTGTAATAAGTTCTCTTTTGAGACATTCAATGTAATAAGTGTGTGATTGCTACTCTGTTATAAATCCTCGAGTACTGTGTGTGTCAGCATTACCGATCTAGGGATGACACTGAAGCACAGAGACTTGACCGTTTGAGGTCGGGTCGCTACAACTCTGGTGCGGATCTCACTCTGGTTGACCTACGTGGTTCGGTAGTAACTTGATCTGAATTTACATGATCATCATCATTAGCTTCCTCACTAATTGGTGTAGGAGTCACATGAACAGATTTCTGTGATGAACTACTTTCCAATAAGGGAGCAGGTACAGTTACCTAATCAAGCTCTACTTTCCTCCCACTCACTTCTTTCGAGAGAAACTCCTTCTCTAGAAAGGATCCATTCTTAGCAACGAATGTCTTGCTTTCAGATCTGTGATAGAAGGTGTACCCAACTGTCTCCTTTGGGTATCCTATGAAGACACATTTCTCCGATCTGGGTTTGAGCTTATCAGGATGAAACCTTTTCACATATGCATCGCAACCCCAAACTTTAAGAAACGACAACTTTGGTATCTTGACAAACCACAGTTCATATGGCGTCGTCTCAACAGATTTAGATGGTGCCCTATTTAACGTGAATGCAGCTGTCTCTAATGCATAACCCCAAAACGATAGTGGTAAATCGGTAAGAGACATCATAGATTGCACCATATCTAATATAGTACGGTTATGATGTTCGGACACACCATTACGATGTGGTGTTCCAGGTGGCGTGAGTTGCAAAACTATTCCACATTGTTTCAAATGAAGACCAAACTCGTAACTCAAATATTCTCCTCCACGATCAGATCATAGAAACTTTATTTTCTTGTTACGATGATTTTCCACTTCACTCTGAAATTATTTGAACTTTTCAAATGTTTCAGATTTATGTTTCATCAAGAAGATATACCCATATCTTACTCAAATCATCGGTGAAGGTCAGAAAATAACGATACTTGCCGTGAGTCTCAACACTCATCGAACTGCATACATCTGTATGTATTATTTCCAACAAGTCTGTTGCTTGCTCTATTGTTCCGGAGAACGGAGTCTTAGTCATCTTACCCATGAGGCATGGTTCGCAAGCATCAACCGATTCATAATCGAGTGATTCCAAAAGCCCATAGGCATGGATTTTCTTCATGCGCTTTACACCAATATGACCTAAACGGCAGTGCCACCAATAAGTTGCACTATCATTATTAACTTTGCATCTTTTGGCTTCCATATTATGAATATGTGTATCACTACGATCGAGATTCAATAAACCATTCACCTTGGGTGTATGATCATTGAAGGTATTATTCATGTAAACATAACAACAATTATTCTCTGACTTTAAATGAATAATCGTAGTGCAATAAACATGATCAAATCATATTCATGCTTAACGCAAACACCAAATAACATTTATTTAGGTTCAACACTAATTCCGAAAGTATAGGGAGTGTGCGATGATGATCATATCAATCTTGGAACCACTTCCAACACACATCGTCACTTCACCCTTAACTAGTCTCTGTTCATTTTGCAATTCCCGTTTCGAGTTACTAATCTCAGCAACTGAACTAGTATCAAATACTGAGGGGTTGCTATAAACACTAGTAAAGTATACATCAATAACATGTATATCAAATATACCTTTGTTCACTTTGCCATCCTTCTTATCCGCTAAATACTTGGGGCAGTTTTGCTTCCAGTGACCAGTCCTTTTGCAGTAGAAGCACTTAGTCTCAGGCTTAGGTCTAGACTTGGGCTTCTTCACTTGAGCAGCAACTTGCTTACCATTCTTCTTGAAGTTCCCCTTATTACTTCGCCCTTTTCTTGAAACTAGTGGTCTTGTCAACCATCAACACTTGATGCTTTTCTTGATTTCTACCTTCGTCGATTTCTGCATCACGAAGAGCTTGGGAATCGTTTATGTTATCCCTTGCATATTATAGTTCATCACTAAGTTCTAGTAACTTGGTGATAGTGACTAGAGAACTTTGTCAATTACTATCTTATCTGGAAGATTAAATCCCACTTGATTCAAGCAATTGCAGTACCCAGACAATCCGAGCACATTGTCACTGGTTGAGCTGTTCTCCTCCATCTTTGTAGGCAAAGCACTGTCAGAGGTCTCCTACCTCTCGACACGGGCATGAGTATCAAATACCAATTACAACTCTTAGAACATATTATATGTTCCATGATATTTCAAAACATTTTTGAAGTACCGGTTCTAAGCCGTAAAGCATGGTGCACTAAACTATCAAGTAGTCATCATACCAAGCTTTTGCTAAACGTTCATAACGTCTGCATCGGCTCCTGCAATAGGTCTATCACCTAGCAGTGCATCAAGGACATAATTCTTCTGTGCAGCAACGAGGATAATCCTTAGATCACGGATCCAATCCGCATTATTTCTACTATCATCTTTCAATATAGTTTTCTCTAGGATCATGTCATAAATAAAACGGGGAAGCTATACGCGAGCAATTGATCTACAACATAGATATGCAAATACTATCAAGACTAAGTTCATGATAAATTAAAGTTCAATTAATCATATTACTTAAGAACTCCCACTTAGATAGACATCCCTCTAGTCATCTAAATGATCACGTGACCCAAATCAACTAAACCATGTCCGATCATCACGTGAGATGGAGTAGTTTTCAATGGTGAACATCACTATGTTGACCATATCTACTATATGATTCACGCTCGACCTTTCGGTCTCCAGTGTTTCGAGGCCATATCTGCATATGCTAGGCTCGTCAAGTTTAACCCAAGTATTTCTGCGTGTGCAAAACTGTCTTACACCCGTTGTAGATGAACGTTGAGCTTATCACACCCGATCATCACGTGGTGTCTTGGCACGCCGAACTTTGGCAACAGTGCATACTCAGGGAGAACACTTTTACCTTGAAATTTAGTGAGAGATCATTTTATAATGCTACCATGAAACAAAACAGAATAAGATGCATAAAAGATAAACATCACATGCAATCAAAATATGTGACATGATATGGCCATGATCATCTTGCGCCTTTGATCTCCATCTCCAAAGTACCGTCATGATCTCTATCGTCACCGGCATGACACCATGATCTCCATCATCTTGATCTCTATCAATGTGTCGTCACATGATCGTCTTGCCAACTATTGCTATCGCATAGCGATAAAGTAAAGCAATATACATGGCACTTGCATCTTATGCAATAAAGAGACAACCATTAGGCTTCTGCCAGTTGCCGATAACTTTAACAAAACATGATCATCTCATACAACAATTTATATCTCATCACATCTTGACCATATCACATCACAACATGCCCTGCAAAAACAAGTTAGACATCCTCTACTTTGTTGTTGCAAGTTTTACGTGGCTGCTACGGGCTGAGCAAGAACCGTTCTTACCTACGCATCAAAACCACAACGATAGTTCGTAAAGTTAGTGCTGTTTTAACCTTCAACAAGGACCGGGCGTAGTCACACTCGGTTCAACTAAAGTTGGAGAAACTGACACCCGCCAGCCACCTGTGTGCAAAGCACGTCGGTAGAACCAGTCTCGCGTAAGCGTACGCATAATGTCGGTCCGGGCCGCTTCATCCAACAATACCGCCAAACCAAAGTATGACATGCTGGTAAGCAGTATGACTTGTATCACCCACAACTCACTTGTGTTCTACTCGTGCATATAACATCTACGCATAAACCTGGCTCGGATTCCACTGTTGGGGAACATAGTAATTTCAAAAAAAAATCCTACGCACACACAGGATCATGGTGATGCATAGCAACGAGAGGGGAGAATGTGTCTACGTACCCTCGTAGACCGAATGCGGAAGCGTTAGCACAACGCGGTTGATGTAGTCGTATGTCTTCACGATCCGACCGATCCAAGTACCAAACGCACGGCACCTCCGAGTTCTGCACACGTTCAACCCGATGACGTCCCGCAAGCTCTGATCCAGCAAAGCTTCACAGGAGAGTTTCGTCAGCACGATGGCGTGGTGACGGTGATGATGATGCTACCGATGCAGGGCTTCGCCTAAGCACCGCTACGATATGATCGAGGTGGATTATGGTGGAGGGGGGCACCGCACACGGCTAAGAGATCAATGATCAATTGTTGTGTCTGTGGGGTGCCCCCTGCCCCCGTATATAAAGGAGCAAGGGGAGGAGGCGCCGTCCATGGAGAGACGCGCCAAGAGGGGGAGTCCTACTCCCACTAGGAGTAGGACTCCTCCTTTTCCTAGTAGGAGTAGGAGAGGGGGAAGGAAAGGGAGAGGAGGAGAAGGAAAGAGGGGGCCGACCCCCCTTGCCCTAAACCAATTCGGTTTGGGCCTTGGGGCGGGGGGTGTGACCAACACTCCCCTTGCTTCCCTCTATTTTCACTAAGGCCCATGTAGGCCCATTAAGCCCCCCGGGGGGTTCCGGTAACCCCCGGTACTCCGGTATATGTCCGAAACCTTCCGGAACCTTTCCGGTGTGCGTACATAGTCGTCCAATATATCAATCTTTACATCTCGACCATTTCGAGACTCCTCGTCATGTCCGTGATCATATCCGGGACTCCGAACTACCTTGCGTAAATCAAAACACAAAAACTCATAATACCGATCGTCACTGAACTTTAAGCGTGCGGACCCTACGGGTTCGAGAACTATGTAGACATGACCGATACACGTCTCTGGTCAATAACCAATAGCAGAACCTGGATGCTCATGTTGGCTCCCACATATTCTACAAAGATCTTTATCGGTCAAACCGCATAACAACATACATTGTTCCGTTTGTCATCGGTATGTTACTTTCCCGAGATTCGGTCGTCGGTATCTCAATACCTAGTTCAATCTCGTTACCGGCAAGTCTCTTTACTCATTCCGTAATACATCATCCCACAACTCACTCATTAGTTACAATGCTTGCAAGGTTTATAGTGATGTGCATTACCGAGCGGGCCCAAAGATACCTCTTTGACAATCGGAGGGACAAATCCCAATCTTGAAATATGCCAACTCAACAAGTACCTTCGGAGACACCTGTACATCACCTTTATAATCACCTAGTTACGTTGTGATGTTTGGTAGCACACAAAGTGTTACTCTGGTAAACGGGAGTTGCATAATCTCATAGTCATAGGAACATATATAAGTCACAAAGAAAGCAATAGCAACATACTAAACGATCAAGTGCTAAGCTAACGGAATGGGTCAAGTCAATCACATCATTCTCCTAATGATGTGATCCCGTTAATCAAATGACAACTCATGTCTATGGCTAGGAAACACAACCATCTTTGATCAACGAGCTAGTCAAGTAGAGGCATACTAGTGACACTCTGTTTGTCTATGTATTCACACATGTATCATGTTTCCGGTTAATACAATTCTAGCATGAATAATAAACATTTATCATGATATAAGGAAATAAATAATAAATTTATTATTTCCTCTAGGGCATATTTCTTTCACCGGGAAGTTACAGGAATACGGGGAAGAAGTGTTGGGCCTCATGGGCCAAGTGGTGGAAGAGAGGAGGCAGGGCGCACGCCCCCCTAGCCCAAACCGAATTGGACTAGGGGGTCGGCCCCCTTTCCTCATTTCCTCCCTCTCCTTCCTTCTCCCCTTCTGTCTTCCTTTGCTCCTCCTAGTAGGAGTAGGAAAAGGGAGTCCTACTCCTACTAGGAGGAGGACTCCTCCTGGCGCGCCCTAGGAGGGCCGGCCGGCCTCCCCCTTTGCTCCTTTATATACGGGGGCAGGTGGCACCCTAGGACACACAAGTTGATTGTTCCAAGCCGTGTGTGGTTCCCCCCTCCACCATAATCCACCTCGATCATATCGTAGCGGTGCTTAGGCGAAGCCCTGCGTCGATAGCAACATCATCACCGTCATCACATCGTCGTGCTGACGGAACTCTCCCGTGAAGCTCTGCTGGATCGGAGTTCGTGGGACGTCATCGAGCTGAACGTGTGCTGAACTCGGAGGTGCCGTGCGTTTAGTACTTGGATCGGTCGGATCATGAAGACGTTCGACTACATCAACCGCGTTCTCATAACGCTTTCGCTTACGGTCTACGAGGGTACGTAGACGATACTCTCCCCTCTCGTTGCTATGCATCACCATGATCTTGCGTGTGCGTAGGAAATTTTTGAAATTACTACGTTCCCCAAAAGTGGTATCAGAGCCAGGTGTCGGTGTCAAAACCGGCGGATGTCGGGTAGGGGGTCCCGAACTATGCGTCTAAGGCGGATGGTAACAGGAGGCAGGGGACACAATGTTGACCCAGGTTCAGGCCCTCTCGATGGAGGTAATACCCTACTTCCTACTCGATTGATCTTGATGATATGAGTATTACAAGAGTTGATCTACCATGAGATCATAGAGGCTAAACCCTAGAAGCTAGCCTATTATTATGATTGTCCTTGTCCTACGGACAAAACTCTCCGGTTTATATAGACACCGGAGGGGCTAGGGTTACACAGAGTCGGTTACAAGGGAGGAGATCTACATATCCGAATTGCCAAGCTTGCCTTCCACGCAAAGGAGAGTCCCACCCGGACACGGGACGAAGTCTTCAATCTTGTATCTTCATAGTCCAACAATCCAGCCAAAGTATATAGTCTGGCTGTCCGAGGACCCCTTAATCCAGGACTCCCTCAGTAGCCCCTGAACTGGGCTTCAATGACGATGAGTCCGGCGCGCAGATTGTCTTCGGCATTGCAAGGCGGGTTCCTTCTCCGAACACTCCATAGAAGATTTTGAACACAAGGATCGTGTCTGGCTCTGCAAAACAAATTCCACATACCACCGTAGAGAGTATATTATTCCACAAATCTAATCTGCTGACAACTTTTCATAACGTGACGTCCTGCCATGGCCCGGTCATTACGAACCGTTTTTCCCAACTAGCTACTGCATATATTGCAAGGCGGTTTTCTTGGCACGTCCCGTCGAAGCAAAGATCGTGTCCCCTTATCACGGGATTCTCATCAATACGGGTGTGGGTAACCCAACAATGCCTGCTGGTATGACTCCTCGATTTTAGGCAAGTTCCGAACGGCCACGCGGAGGACGCTTGATATTCATCCTCTTTATAAAGGGGCCAAGGCCTGTCCTTTTCTTCTCGCGCTCGATCCTTCCCTTCCCCCACCTTGAGTTCCAACACCCAAGGCTCAGGCTAAGAGCTTCGGACCTTCAACCATGTCCAGATCCAACCTTGAAGGCCGGTGGATGGCCTCTTCTGTCATAGAGGAGGACATCAAGAAGCTAAGAGAAGCCAGGTATCTGACCGCCGAAATCTCGCACGGGCTGCCCGCTCAAGGGCAGGTCATGCCTACTCCTGAACCCAACGAGAGTGTCATATTTGTTTCCCACTTCCTCCGAGGGCTAGGCTTTAGTCTTGATCCCTTTGTTAGAGGGCTTATGTTCTATTACGGGCTCGATTTCCACGATCTAGCCCCAGATTCCATCCTTCACATCTCGTCGTTTATCGTCGTGTGTGAGGCCTTCCTCCGCATCACCCAACACTTCGGCTTATGGCTCAAGACCTTCAATGTGAAGCTGAAGATGATCGATGGGCGACACGCAGAATGCGGAGGCGCCATAATAAGCAAAGGTGCCGATGCTCCATGGCCAAAGGGTTCCTTCCCGTAGATGTCCAACTTATGGCAGCGGGAGTGGTTTTACATCACAGCTCCCCAAAGTACTAAGTGGGTAGATGCTCCTGCCTTACCTTCGAGCCCCCCCGCCACAACTGGCGTCATGGGTCAACAAGGGGCTGGACTGGGGGCCAGTTAATGACGTGCCGACATTGCAAAGTCGCATCCGAGATCTCCTCGGGAGGGATGTCAGTCTCGTCAAGGTAATGCAAGTTATGCTAGTTCACCGGGTCCTGCCATGCCAATGTCGATCTCTTCGTATGGGGGAGTTCAACCCGGAAGGACCGCGAACTATTCAGCAATTCTTCGGCATGACGCTCGAAGGGATGTATGGATTGTTCTTCGGATCATGAATAAAGTGTCTGGACACCACCGAGGATGCAGGTCTAAACTGCAATCGTCCAGATACCCATGTAAGTAATTCTGCGGCCGAACACATCATCTTTTCATTTGTCATAACAACATTCTGAAAAAATTGCTCTTGGCCAGGACTGGATAAGAAAGGCGAAGATGATCAGGTGTTCGGCCCCCCCTTCCCGAAGGCTCACCGGATCCTGTACTAGCTAGGATGCTTGAGCACGCACTTTATCAAGTGCCATCAGGGGAAGATAAAGGGAGGGATAAAGAAGCCGAAAGCGGGCCTCACACATTACTCATCCAAACCGGGGGAATTAGTGTCTCCGCGAAGGAGGATAGTCGGGGAGAAGAATCTAGAATCCCCTCTCCCCAAGGAAGAAAAAGGACTGCCTCTGACGACTCGGAAACAAAAGTTTCCAAACGAGGGAAGAAACCTTCGCCAGGGGGCCCTGCCCCAGAGGGCGTCCTTACCGCATAGTGCCCGCAAGGGGGCCAGCCCTCCACCGAGTTGTAAGTGAATCAAGAGTACTTTTGGTAAATATATCCCGCTTTATCTCCGAGGAAAGTAACCGAGACATATATCTTGCAGTCCGGCTCATAACCCTTCTCAATAGAGTTCGTCTTTGGGGAAACGCCTCCCCTTGTCTCCCCGCCTCCTAGGGTGGACGACCCTGAGGTGTCATCACAGAGGATTTCTCCTGATCCGCCGAGGCCAGAAGGTAACCCTTCGGCCACCCGAAGTCCGGAGCATTCGTCTCCTAAGGAGAGCAACAGAAAGAGTCCGGGACTATTCGATGCACAACCGGATGCACTGATGGGTCTTTTGGAGCAAGCCGCTATCTCAGAGGCGCATCATACTTTAATGGGTACGGTGGTTGAGACGATTTCATCCGCCAAAAGTGGGTTGCATGAAGCTTTTATGAGTCTGCTAAGAGGCTTTGAGGTACGCAAAGTAATATATAAATTTTTTGACGGTACCGCACACGCTAGGTGTGCTCTATACAGATAGTAGCCCCTAAGACTCTGGTTGCTGTCCCGAGGCGGCAAACAGAGGATCATAGTCCCAGGTACTAATCGCACTGCTTCTATGTGCAGACGGCTGACGGTTCGGTGGCTGGCCGGACTACTACGTTTGCCGGATTGAGGCGGCAACCTGATACGGCAGATGCCGACATCGTGCTTGTGAACAAGCGGCTTGACGAGGCACATGGTATGTATTCTCCGGTGGTCAACAAATATTAAGAGGAGCATGATGCTAGTATCTAGAACATGTTGTGACTGCAGATGGAGCTGCCGCCGTGGAGACCCTTCTGGCGGAGCTTGCCCGAGCCAAGGAACAAGCCAGGAGAAGTGATGTGGCCGCCCTAAAGGCGGCCGAAGAATTAAGAGCCGAACGGGCTGCTCATTGCCAGAGGGAAGATAAAATAGCCAAGATGGCTATTGAGTTGAAGGATGCCGCCGACCAGTATGAGCTTCTTGAAAAGGAAAGCCAAGCGAAAGCTGCGGACCTGAAGAAAGCCATGGTAGCAGCCAAGGAAACCCGCTATGAAATTAGAGCGGCGAAGGAGGAGCTCCGTTAGGCCGGGGATATCACGGCTGGGAAGCCCTTTTTGTTGCGGACGAAGTTCGGAGATCCGAAGTATGCCCCTCTGGATCAATTATGGAGTGCTGCAGACGCGTATTCAGACCTGGCAATGAGTGCTGCTGATGCGACTGAGTTTTTCAAAGATCAGAAAGATCACGAAGTGGAAAAGTTGTTCTGGTCACAGTTTAGTGCTCCAACACGTCCGCTGCTGTTAAATGAGCAAATGGCCGAGTGGGCTGAGCTCCATAGGTTGTCCGGGCTTGCCATGAGGTCTTTCGTGGATCATCTTTGGCCCGAAGAACCAAGGCCGAATAGTTATTTTGGTTTAGTGCAACGATTCCTTGGTGTTGTGCCACATATCAACGCTGTAAAGAGGTCGGCATGCATAGAGGGTGCGCGGATGGCTCTTGCCCATGTTAAGACATACTGGGCAGAGATGGATGCCACCGCTATTGCAACCCGGGGTCCGGCCGTAGGCCAGGTCTCGGTCGAGCACTATTTTGAAGAAGTCCTAGAAGGCGCTCGTTTAATAAAGGCTCAGTGCTCGAAGAGTATCATGTTCGAGTGACATGTATCCCAATTGTAAAAACAATGCTATTTGCATTATAAAGGCTGTGTTTATACTTTTGCCTGAAAGTATTGTGATACCTCCTGTGCGGCCGTTTATGTATGTATATAACCTGAAAGTTTGCAATCGTCGGCTTCAGCCCCCACGCATATAATGCGGGGGTGTTCGGAAAAACGCATATTCACACTTGATCCAACGTCTTGGTCCATTAAGGAGGTGATAGCGCGGCGAACAAGGCAATCAGACTATATTGCTTTAAAACTTTCACTTAGCCATAGGAGTTTGACAGTGGGGGTACTATATAGCCCCTGGTACTTCCGCGCTTATCCGAATACGGTGCGCGTACATACATGACCGGGAAACCGGTCCTTCATTAATGCGGAGGAATCGCGAAGATTCGGCTGAGTCCTCGAGTGGTTGACCAGTCTCGTGCTTTATCATGACAGTCAGTTTTCGGCTTTCTCTACTGAGGTGCTCATCCAGATGAACCAGGGCACAATCGTAGTAGTTCTCCCGGTGCCACCTTAGCCGATAGAGCGGAACATAAGGTAGCAAAACACAGGAGCCGGGCAAACCCAACTATTGACCAAAGACATGATTTGGAGCTGATGCATATAAGGCCAAACTCGCGACGCCGAACACTCCCTAAGGTATTCGGTCTTTACAACGTATACTGGGCTGAGTAACGCCCTCGATAATAAGGCCTGGATTTCCAAGTACGTGCATTAGTCTGACGTGACGAAATGTCAATAACGCCAGCATCCCTCTTGGTTATGTTGAGTATCCGAAGGGTGTGAAGCAACCAGAGACAGTAAAAAAAAGGTTTACATAGGGTCTTAATCTAAAAAGAAACCTTTGAATGGGGCCCTGCTGCACGTCTGTGCATGTGTCTTCGTTGTGCCGTATCCTGGAAGGGTGTAGCACGATGATCATCTGTAAGAGAGAAAAGCCCAGGTGAAACTTTTTGTGCGGAAAAATGGTTATTCTTAATAAACCGTTAAAATTCAATCTAAATAAGGTCAAGCCGAACTGTAGTCCTTTTTACATGTGGGAAGCCCCTAGCACCACCTATGGAGGTATATCCATCGACCCAGTCTTAGGTTTATCTGAGCTGTTACAGCTAGTGGTGCGCCGGACTCGTCTAGCCGTGTCCGCGGTCTTGACGATCGATCATTTATTCTGGTTGGAGAGGCCGTTCAGTGTTCAGCTGCTAAAGCCGCCACACATTCTTCCGCACGTAAGGAACGCTCTGTGTTTCCGCTAACTATGATTATGCCATGTGGATCGGGCATCTTAAGCTTAAGATAAGCGTAATGCGGTATTGCACTAAAACGAGCGAAGGCCGTTCTTCCGAGTAGTGCTTGATAGCCGCTTCGGAATGGAGCGATATTGAAGGTTAACTTTTCACTTTGGAAGTTGTCGGGAGAACCGAATACAACCTCTAGTACTAGAGAGCCCGTGCAGCGGGCCTCTAGGCCTGGTATTACTCCTTTAAAGGTAGTATTGCTTTGGCTGATTATTGTCGGGTCTATCCCCATTTTGCGGACTGTGTCCTGATATATCAGATTAAGACTACTGCCGCCGTCCATAAGGACTCAGGTGAGATGGTATCCGTCAATTATTGGGTCTAGTACCAAGGCAGCCGATCCTCCGTGTCGGATACTAGTCGGGTAATCCCCGTGATCAAAAGTGATCGGGCAGGCCGACCAAGGGTTGAACTTGGGGGTAGAGGGCTCCACATCGCATACGTCTTAGAGTGTGCATTTGCTCCTCCTCTTCGTTACGTGAATCATGTTCACTATTTTGACCTCCGGTGGGAATTTTTCTGTCCCCCAGTGTTCGGCTGGCGAGGCTCATCCTCGTCTTCGCTTGGTGTCTCCCTCCCCTTGTGTTCGGCATTTAGCTTGCCAGCCTACTTGAAAACCCATCATTCTCTGTTGGTGTGATTTTCCGGTTTGTTGGAGGTGCCATGAATCTGACATAATCTATCTAGAATCTTGTTTAGGCTGGACGGTCGATCTTTGCTGCCTTTGAATGGCTTTTTTCCATTAACCGGGTCAAGAGCCCCTTAATCCAGCGTTTACCACCGTGTTGTCTGGGCTGTCTTCATTGTTTCGACGCTTGCTTTTATTTCGTCGTGGTTTTCCATTGTCATCCCTGACTTCGGATGTGCCTGGGTCGCTGGTGCCGCTACGGGCCAGCCAGCTGTCTTCGCCCGCGCAAAAGCGGGTCATAAGGCTTGTTAGGGCTGCCATTGTCCTCGGTTTTTCCTGGCCGAGGTGTCTGGCGAGCCATTCGTCCCGGACACTGTGTTTGAAAGCCGCTCAGGCTTCGGTGTCTGGGCAGTCAACAATTTGATTCTTCTTAGTGAGGAATCTGTTCTAAAGCTTTCGGGCTGACTCTCCGGGCCGTTGAATTATATGACTTAAATCATCTGCATCCGGAGGTCGGACATAGGTCCCTTGAAAATTAGCCCTAAAAGCATCTTCGAGCTCTTCCCAACTTCCAATTGAGTTTTCGAGGAGGCTCTTCAGCCAGTGCCGAGCTGGTCCTTTCAACTTGAGGGGTAAGTATTTGATGCCGTGGAGATCATCTCTGCGAGCCATGTGGATATGAAGGATAAAGTCCTCAATCCAGACCCCAGGGTCTGTCGTTCCATTGTATGCCTCTATGTTCACGGGTTTGAATCCTTCTGGAAATTCGTGATCCAGAACCTCATCGATGAAGCATAGGGGGTGCACGACACCCCTGTATTTGGATGTGTCATGGCATTCTGACGCTTGTAGTGTTCTGTTTTGATTCTGTGTCAGAGCGCACTTCCTAGATCCGTAGATGGACCTACTCATACCGGCTTTTTGGTGCAAGTCCTCACGTAAATCGTGTGCTGACTTATGTGCGACATCGTTAGCCGCCCTATCGCGGCCACGGGGTGGTCGATCCGGCTGATCGGCCGTTTTATTTTTCGGCTGTATAGGCTCTAAAGCCTCGTCATCGAATTCGGGCAGCAGCTTGCACTTTGGATAGCTCTTTGTGTAGCGGCTGCCACCATACTTTTCTTCAGTGTCGAGCACTTTGTTCCATCTACTATTGAGTGTATTTTGCGCGGCCTTAAGCCTTTGCTTCTGCTTCTTCAGACTCCTCGTGGTGGCAATAAGCATTCTATGGAGGTTCTCTTCCTCCAAGTGCCTTTCCGGGATGATATGTGCATCGTCGTCCAGACTGTTCTCCTCTCGGGAGACAGGTTGATGAGCTTTACCCTCGGCGTCGCCATGATCGGACAGTGGCTCCGTACTATGTTCGCCGTCCGCTGGTTCATCCTGCTCTGTCGCTGGGTCCATGTGGTCGTCGTTTGCTTTGGAGTCGACCGGGGTATTATTCTTTCTTGCGCTGTTATCGCTATTTTTGCCGAGGCGGGATTTGGAGCGGCGCCTACGTCGTCGGTTTGGTTGCTTCTCGAGGGGATTATCCTCCGCTGCATCCTTCCGTTCCTCATCATTGTTTTCTTTGGGTGTATCCACTATGTATATATCGTGTGATGAAGTGGCTGTCCAGCGTCCTATGGGCGGTGGTTCCTATTCCTCTCCTACATCGTCGTCCATACCGTCGATGTCTTCGGAGTCGAAATCAAGCATGTCGGTTAAGTCGTCGACAATGGCTATTAAGTGGGTGGTGGGTGGAGAACGAATTTCTTCGTCGTCCGCTTCCCACTCAAGCCAGACATAGTTCGGCCAAGGGCCTTCCGACAAGGAGAGAGACCTTAACGAATTCAGCACATCGCCCAGGGGCGAGTGCTGAAAGATATCCACGGAGAAAACTCCATAATCATTGCCCAATCAGATTCGACGGGCACGGACGCAGGCGGTTCGGAGCCCGTGGCCGGGAACGAATCCAAGGGTCCGGCAACACAGGTCTCGTAGGAGGTGAAGTCAGTATTCGGCTCTATCGCCGTCGAGTGTGCGGCCTCCATGGCGGGGTCCATCCACCCGTCCTCGGATGGCGCGATCTATCCCGGATCAAGGGCCGCAGTTGCCACAGGTGTGATTTCCCGAACACTGTCTGGCGGCAGAGCTAAGTCATGCTCGTCGTGGCTGTCCGGCACACCTGACATGGGCTCGAATCTGTTGAAGATCAAGTCTCCGCGGATGTCGGCAGTATAGTTCAAGCTTCCAAAACTGACCTGACGGCCAGGGGCGTAGCTCTCGATCTCCCCCAGATGGCCAAGCGAGTTGGCCCGCAGTACGAAGCCGCCGAATACGAAGATCTGTCCTGGGAGAAAAACCTCACCCTAGATAGCATCGTTGCCGATGATCGAAGGAGCCATCAAGCCTCATGGTGACGACATAGTGGAACTCTCAATGAAAGCACCAATGTCGGTGTCAAAACCGGCGGATCTCAGGTAGGGGGTCCCGAACTATGTGTCTAAGGCAGATGGTAACAGGAGGCAGGGGACACAATGTTTACCCAGGTTCGGGCCCTCTCGATGGAGGTAATACCCTACTTCCTGCTCGATTGATCTTGATGATATGAGTATTACAAGAGTTGATCTACCACGAGATCGTAGAGGCTAAACCCTAGAAGCTAGCCTATGATTATGATTGTCCTTGTCCTATGGACTAAACCCTCTGGTTTATATAGACACCGGAGGGGGCTAGGGTTACACAAAGTCGATTACAAGGGAGGAGAACTACATATCCAAATTGCCAAGCTTGCCATCCACGCAAAGGAGAGTCCCACCCGGACATGGGACGAAGTCTTCAATCTTGTGTCTTCATAGTCCAACAGTCCGGCCAAAGTATATAGTCCGGCTGTCCAAGGACCCCTTAATCCAGGACTCCCTCACCAGGTTTATGCATAGATGTTATATGCACGAGTAGAACACAAGTGAGTTGTGGGCAATACAAGTCATACTGCTTACCAGCATGTCATACTTTAGTTCGGCGGTATTGTTGGATGAAGCGGTCCGGACCGACATTACGCGTACGCTTACGCGAGACTGGTTCTACCAACATGCTTTGCACATAGGTGGCTGGCGGGTGTCAGTTTCTCCAACTTTAGTTGAACCGAGTGTGACTACGCCCGGTCCTTGTTGAAGGTTAAAACAACACTAACTTCACGAACTATCGTTGTGGTTTTGATGCGTAGGTAAGAATGGTTCTTGCTCAGCCCGTAGTAGCCACGTAAAACTTGCAACAACAAAGTAGAGGACGTCTAACTTGTTTTTGCAGGGCATGTTGTGATGTGATATGGTCAAGGCATGATGGTATATTTTATTGTATGAGATGATCATGCTTTGTAACGGAGTTATCGGCAACTGGCAGCAGCCATATGGTTGTCGATTTATTGTATGAAATGCAATCGCCATGTAATTGCTTTACTTTATCACTAAGCGGTAGCGATAGTCATAGAAGCAATAGTTGGCGAGATGACAACGATACTACGATGGAGATCAAGGTGTCGCGCTGACGACGATGGTGATCATGACGGTGCTTTGGATATGGATATCAAAGGCACAAGATAATGATGACCATATCATATCACTTATATTTTGATTGCATGTGATGTTTATCTTTTATGCATCTTATTTTGATTATATCGACAGTAGCATTATAAGATGATCTCTCACTAAATTTCAAGGTACAAGTGTTCTCCTTGAGTATGCACCGTTGCCAAAGTTCGTCGTGCCGAGCGCCACGTGATGATCGGGTGTGACAAGCTCAACGTTCTTATACAACGGATGCAAGCCAGTTTTGCACACGCAGAATACTCGGGTTAAACTTGACGAGCCTAGCATATACAGATATGGCCTCGGAACACTGAGGCTGAAAGGTCGAGCATGAATCATATCGTAGATATGATCAACATAGTGATGTTCACCATTAAAAACTACTCCATTTCACGTGATGATCGGTTATGGTTTAGTTGATTTGGATCACGTGATCATTTAGATGACTAGAGGGATGTCTATCTAAGTGGGAGTTCTTAAGTAATATGATTAATTGAACTTTAAATTATCATGAACTTAGTCCTGATAGTATTTGCATAACTATGTTGTAGATCAATAGCTCGCGATGTAGCTCCCCATTTATTTTGATATGTTCCTAGAGAAAAACTAAGTCGTAAGATGTTAGTAGCAATGATGCGGACTAGCTCCGTGATCTGAGGATTATCCTCATTGCTGCACAGAAGAATTATGTCCTTGATGCACCGGTAGGTGACAGACTGATTGCAGGAGCAGATGCATACATTATGAACATTTGGCGAGCTCGATATGATGACTACTTGATAGTTTAGAGCACCATGCTTTACGGCTTAGAATCGGGGCTTCAAAGACGTTTTTGAACGCCACAGAGCATATGAGATGTTTCAAGAGTTGAAATTAGTATTTCAGACTCATGGCCATGTCGAAAGGTATGAGACCTTTGACAAACACTTTGCCTACAAGATGGAGGAGAATAGCTCAGCTAGTGAGCATGTGCTCACAATGTCTGAGTACTACAATCACTTGAATCAAGTGGGAGTTAATCTTCCAGATAAGATAGTGATTGACAGAGTTCTCTAGTCACTATCACCAAGTTACTGGAACTTCGTGATGAACTATAATATGCAAGGGATAACGGAAACGATTCCCAAGCTCTTCGTGATACTGAAATTGACGAAGATAGAAATCAAGAAAAGCATCAAGTGTTGATGGTTGACAAGACCACTAGTTTCAAGAAAAGGGCAAAGGGAAGAAGGGGAACTTCAAGAAGAACAGCAAGCCAGTTGCTGCTCAAGTGAAGAAGCCCAAGTCTAGACCTAAGCCTGAGACTAAGTGCTTCTACTGCAAAGGGACTGGTCACTGGAAGAAGAACTGCCCCAAGTATTTGGTGGATAAGAAGGATGGCAAAGTGAACAAAGGTATATTTGATATACATGTTATTGATATGTACTTTACTAGTGTTTATAGCAACCCCTCAGTATTTGATACTAGTTCAGTTGCTAAGATTAGTAACTCGAAACGGGAGTTGCAGAATGAACAGAGACTAGTTAGGGGGTGAAGTGACGATGTGTGTTGGAAGTGGTTCCAAGATTGATATGATCATCATCGCACACTCCCTATACTTTCGGGATTAGTGTTGAACCTAAATAAATGTTATTTGATGTTTGCATTAAGCATGAATATGATTTGATCATGTTTATTGCAATACGATTATTCATTTAAAATCAGAGAATAATTGTTGTTCTGTTTACATGAATAAAACCTTCAATGGTCATATACCCAAGGTGAATGGTTTATTGAATCTCAATCGTAGTGATACACATATTCATAATATTAAAGCCAAAAGATGCAAAGTTAACAATGTTAGTGCAACTTATTTGTGGCACTGCCGTTTAGGTCATATTGGTGTAAAGCGCATGAAGAAAATCCATGCCGATGGGCTTTTGGAATCACTTGATTATGAATCAGTTGATGCTTGCGAACCATGCGTCATAGGCAAGATGACTAAGACTTCGTTCTCCGGAACAATGGAGCGAGCAATAGACTTGTTGGAAATAATACATACTTATGTATGAAGTCCGATGAGTGTTGAGGCTCGCGACAGGTATTGTTATTTTCTGACCTTCATGGATGATTTGAGTAAGATATGGGTATATCTTCTTGATGAAACATAAATCTGAAACATATGAAAAGTTCAAATAATTTCAGAGTGAAGTGGAGAATCATCGTAACAAGAAAATATAGTTTCTACGATCTGATCGTGGAGGAGAATATTTGAGTTACGAGTTTGGTCTTCATTTGAAACAATGCAGAATAGTTTCTCAAGTCACACCACTTGGAACACCACATCATAATGGTGTGTCCGAACATTGTAACCATACTTTATTAGATATGGTGCAATCTATGATGTCTCTTACCGATTTACCACTATCGTTTTGGGGTTATGCATTAGAGACAGCTGCATTCACGTTAAATAGGGCACCATCTAAATCCATTGAGACGACGCCATATGAACTGTGGTTTGGCAGGAAACCAAAGTTGTCGTTTCTTAAAGTTTGGGGTTGCGATGCTGATGTGAAAAAGTTTCATCCTGATAAGCTCAAACCCAAATCGGAGAAATGTGTCTTCATAGGATACCCAAAGAAGATAGTTGGGTACACCTTCTATCACAGATCCGAAGGCAAGACATTTGTTGCTAACAATGGATCCTTTCAAGAGAGGGAGTTTCTCTCGAAAGAAGTGAGTGGAAGGAAAGTAGAACTTGATGAGGCAACTATACCTGCTCCCTTATTGGAAAGTAGTTTATAACAGAAATCTGTTCCTGTGACTCCTACACCAATTAGTGAGGAAGCTAATGATGATGATAATGTAACTTCAGATCAAGTTACTACCGAACCTCATAGGTCAACTAGAGTGAGATCCGCACCAGAGTGGTACGGTAATCCTGTTCTGGATGTCATGTTACTTGACCATGACGAACCTACGAACTATGTGGAAGCGATGATGAGCCCAGATTCCGCAAAATGGCTTGAGGCCATAAAATCTGACATGGGATCCATGTATGAGAACAAAGTATGGATCTTCAAGAGGAAGACGGGCGCTGATAGTAGTGTTACTATCTACAAAGCTCGAATTGTCGCAAAAATGTTTTCAACAAGTTCAAGGTGTTGACTACGATGAGATTTTCTCACTCGTATCAATGCTTAAAAGTCTGTCTGAATCATGTTAGCAGTTAACTCATTTAATGAAATCTAGCAAATGGATGTCAAAACTATATTCCTTCATAGATTTCTTAAAAGAAGAGTTGTATATGATGCAACCAGAAGGTTTTGTCGATCCTAAAGGTGCTAACAAACTGAGCTAGCTCTAGTGATCCATCTATTGACTAGTGCAAGCATCTCGGAGTTGGAATATATGCTTTGATAAAGTGATCAAAGCATATGGTTTTATACAGACTTGCGGTGAAGCCTGTATTTACAAGAAAGTGAGTGGGAGCACTACAACGTTTCTGATAAATATATGTGAATGACATATTGTTGATCGGAAATACTGTATAATTTTATGAAAAGCATAAAGGAGTGTTTGAAAAGAGTTTTTCAAACAAAGACCTCGATGAAGCTGCTTACACATTGAGCATTAAGATCTATAGAGATAGATCAAGACGCTTGATATATTTTCAATGAGTACATGCCTTGAAAAGATTTTGAAGCAGTTCAAAGTGGAACAGTCAAAGAAGGAGTTCCTGCCTGTGTTGCAAGGTGTGAAGTTGAGTAAAGACTCAAGACCCGACCACAGCAGAAAATAGAAAGAGAATGAAAAGTCATTCTCTATGCCTCAGTTATAGGTTCTATAAAGTATGCTATGTTGTTTACCAGTCCTATTGTATACCTTAGCATGATTCTGGCAAGGGAGTACAATAGTGATCTAGGAGTAGATCACTGGACAGTGGTCAAAATTATCCTTAGAGGACTAAGGAAATATTTCTCGGTTATGGAGGTGATAAAAGAGTTCGTCGTAAAGAGTTACGTTGATGCAAGCCTTTTACATCAATCTAGATGACTCTAAGTCTCAATCTGGATACATATTGAAAGTGGGAGCAATTAGCTAGAGTAGCTCCGTGCAGAGCATTGTAGACATAGAAATTTGTGAAATACATACGGATCTGAATGTTGCAGACCTGTTGACTAAATTTCTCTCACAAGCAAAACATGATCGCTCTTTGGGTGTTAATCACGTAGCGATGTGAACTAGATTATTGACTCTAGTAAACCCTTTGGGTGTTACTCACATGGAGATGTGAACTAATCACATAAAGATGCGAACTGTTGGTGTTAAATCACATGACGATGTGAACTAGATTATTGACTCTAGTGCAAGTGGGAGACTGAAGGAAATATGCCCTAGAGGCAATAATAAAGTTATTATTTATATTTCCTTATATCATGATAAATGTTTATTATTCATGCTAGAATTGTATTAACCGGAAACTTAGTACATGTGTGAATACATAGACAGACAGAGCGTCACTAGTTTGCCTCTACTTGACTAGCTCATTGAATCAATGATGGTTATGTTTCCTAATGATAACCCACAAGTATTGGTGATCGCAACAGTTTTCGATAAGTAAGAGTGTCGAACCCAATGAGGAACTAAAGGTAGACCAAATATTCCCTCAAGTTCTATCGACCACCGATACAACTCTACGCACGCTTGACGTTCGCTTTACCTAGAACAAGTATGAAACTAGAAGTACTTTGTAGGTGTTGTTGGATAGGTTTGCAAGATAATAAAGAGTACGTAAATAAGAAGTAGGGCCTATTTAGATAAAGAAACGATAAAGTAAATATAGCAAGTGTGGACAAGTGGTGGTAGGAGTTGCGAAATTGTCCCTTAAGCAATTGACTACTGTATTAGACCGATAGCAAGTATTATGTGGGAGAGGCCACTGCTAGCATGTCATCCCTTACTTGGAATTCTATGCACTTATGATTGGAACTATTAGCAAGCATCCGCAACTACTAACGTTCATTAAGGTAAAACCCAACCATAGCATTAAGATATATTGGTCCCCCTTCAATCCTGTATGCATCAATTTCTATGCTAGGTTGAAGCTTCTGACACTCTTGCCCTCCAATACATAGTCCTATCAACATACAACTAACCCTAGGGTGTGATCCACGCGCGCAATCATATGATGGGCACCAAAGGACAGCAACATAACCACAAGCAAATTAAATCAATCATAGCAATTCATCAACCACCGATAGGACAATGAAAATCTACTCACACATCATAGGATGGCAACACATCATTGGATAATAATATGAAGCATAAAGCACCATGTTCATGTTGAGGGTACATCGGGTTGCGGGAGAGTGGACCTTTGTAGATAGAGGGGGGAAGGTGATGGAGATGTTGGTGAAGATGGCGGAGGTGTTGGTGAAGATCGCGGTGATGATGATGGCCACGGCGGCGTTCCGGCGCCACCGGAGAAGAGGGGGAGAGGGGCCCCCTTCTTCTTCTTCTTCTTCTTCTTCTTCTTCCTTGACCTCCTCCCTAGATGGGAGAAGGGTTTCCCCTCTGGTCCATGGCCTCCATGGCAAGGGAGGGGCGAGAGCCCCTCCGAGATTGGATCTGTCTCTCTGTCTCTCTCTGTTTCTGCGTTCTCAGATTCTTCCCTTTCACCGTTTCTTATATTCCCGGAGATCCGTAACTCCGATTGGGCTGAAATTTTGAAACGATCTCTATCCGAAAATTAGCTTTCTTGCGGCGAAAGAAGGGCATCAACTGCCTTACGGGGTGGCCACGAGGGTCAGGGGCGCGCCTGCCCCCTGGGCGCGCCCCCTACCTCGTGGGCCCCTCAAGCATCGTCTCGCGTGGATTATTCTTCCCAAAAATCATATATATTCCAAAAAAAATCTCCGTTAGTTTTTATTCCGTTTGGACTCCGTTTGATATGGATATTCCGCGAAACAAAAAACATGCAACAAACAGAAACTGGGCACTGGATCAATATGTTAGTCCCAAAAATAGTATACAAAGTTGCCAAAAGTATATGAAAGTTGAATAATATTGGCATGGAACAATCAAAAATTATAGATACGAAGGAGACGTATCAGCATCCCCAAGCTTAATTCTTGCTCGTCCTCGAGTAGGTAAATGATAAAAAAGATAATTTTTGATGTGGAATGCTACCTAGCATAATCTTGATCATGTAATCTAATCATGGCATGAATATTAAGATATGAGTGATTCAAAGCAATAGTCTATCATTTGACATAAAAACAATAATACTTCAAGCCCACTAATAAAGCAATCATGTCTTTTCAAAATAACATGGCCAAAGAAAGTTATCCCTACAAAATCATATAGTCTGGCTATGCTCCATCTTCACCACACAAAATTTTCACATCATGCACAACCCCGATGACAAGCCAAGCAATTGTTTCATACTTTTGAAGTTCTCAAACCTTTTCAACTTTCGCGCAATACATGAGCGTGAGCCATGGACATAGCACTATAGGTGGAATAGAATATGATGGTGGAGAAGACAAAAAGGAGAAGATAGTCTCACATCAACTAGGCGTATCAACGGGCTATGGAGATGCCCATCAATAGATATTAATGTGAGTGAGTAGGGATTGCCATGCAACGATGCACTAGAGCTATAAGTGTATGAAAGCTCTAACTGAAACTAAGTGGGTGTGCATCCAACTTGCTTGCTCATGAAGACCTCGGGCATTTGAGGAAGCCCATCATCGGAATATACAAGCCAAGTTCTATAATGAAAATTCCCACTAGTATATGAAAGTGATAACTCAAGAGACTCTCTATATGAAGAACATGGTGCTACTTTGAAGCACAAGTGTGGAAAAAGGATAGTAGCATTGACCCTTCTCTCTTTTTCTCTCATTTTTTTTATTTTTTTTCTTTTCTTTTTTTTTCTCTTTTTTGGGCCTTCTCTCTTTTTTGGCCTTTCTCTTCTTTTTTTTATTTTTTTTCGTCCGGAGTCTCATCCCGACTTGTGGGGGAATCATAGTCTCCATCATCCTTTCCTCACTGGGGCAATGCTCTAATAATGATGATCATCACACTTTTATTTACTTACAACTCGATATTACAACTCGATATCTAGAACAAAGATATGACTCTATATGAATGCCTCCGGCGGTGTACCGGGATGTGCAATGATCTAGCGTAGCAATGACATCAAAAAACGGACAAGCCATGAAAACATCATGCTAGCTATCTTACGATCATGCAAAGCAATATGGCAATGAATGCTCAAGTCATGTATATGATGATGATGGAAGTTGCATGGCAATATATCTCGGAATGGCTATGGAAATGCCATGATAGGTAGATATGGTGGCTGTTTTGAGGAAGGTATATGGTGGGTTTATGGTACCGGCGAAAGTTGCGCGGTACTAGAGAGGCTAGCAATGATGGAAGGGTGAGAGTGTGTATTATCCATGGAGTCAACATTAGTCATAAAGAACTCACATACTTATTGCAAAAATCTATTAGTCATAGAAACAAAGTACTATGCACATGCTCCTAGGGGGATAGATTGGTAGGAAAAGACCATCGCTCGTCCCCGACCGCCACTCATAAGGAAGACAATCAATAAATAAATCATGCTCTGACTTCATCACATAACGGTTCACCATACGTGCATGCTACGGGAATCACAAACTTCAACACAAGTATTTCTACAATCCACAACTACTCACTAGCATGACTCTAATATCACCATCTCTATATCGCAAAACTATTGCAAGGAATCAAACATATCATATTCAGTGATCTACAAGTCTTATGTAGGATTTTATGACTAACCATGTGAATGACCAATTCCTGTCATCTCTCTAAATAGATATAAGTGAAGCAAGAGAGTTCAATTATTTCTACAAAAGATACGCCCGTGTTCTAACAAGTATAAGTGAAGCAAAAGAGCATTCTACAAATGGCGGTTGTATATGTAAAGAGAAACAGGCAATCCAAGCTTCAAATGATATAAGTGAAGCACATGAAGCATTCTATAAAGCCATACTCAAAAGATATAAGTGAAGTGCAATGAGCATTCTATAAATCAACCAAGGACTATCTCATACCATCATGGTGCATAAAATAAAAATGAAAACTAAATGCAAAAGACGCTCCAAGATTGCACATATCGCGTGAACGAAACGAATCTGAAAACATAACGATATTTGTTGAAGAAAGAGGGGATGCCTCCCCAGCATCCCCAAGCTTAGACGATTGAGTCTCCTTGAATATTTACTTGGGGTGCCTCGGGCATCCCCAAGCTTGATCTCTTTCCTCTCTTCCTTCTTCTCACATCGAGACCTTCTCGATCATCGAACACTTCATCCACACAAAACTCCAACAGAAAACTTGGTAAGATCCGTTAGTATAATAAAGAAAAATCACTACTATTAGTACTGTTGCAAACCAATTCATATTTTTTTTGCATTGTGTCTACTGTAGTATAACTTTTTCATGGCTTAATCCACTGATATAAATTGTTAGTTTCATCAAAACAAGCAAACTATGCATCAAAAACAGAATCTGTCTAAAACAGAACAATCTGTAATAATCTGAACATTCACCATACTTATGATACTTGAAAAATTCTACCAAAATTAGGAAAAATAAACAATTTGCATCGGAAGACAGTGCAAAAAGAATCAGAACCATTTGACGTTCCAGCTAAAAATGTAAAATCGCGCACTACAGCCAAAGTTTCTGTCCTGCACCGTACAAACCATCAAGCAAATGTAAACATCCTAAAGGCAAACCTTGGCACATTATTTTTATAATACAATGGAATTGTACAAGGGGATAATTATTTTTATTGAAAAGTTTCTGTAATCAAGATTCACAAAGCTTCCATGAGCACTAACAAAGTTCAAGGCTAGCTCCCACTTCAACAATGCTTGTCTTTCTCACTTTCGCTTTCCTTTTTGCAAAAGTTTTGGGTTCCCCTCTTTATTTTTGTTGTTTTTAAACTATATGAAAGCACTCAACAGAAATAAATGACTCTCTAAAACTTCCGGGTTGTCTCCCTGGCAGCGCTTTCTTTAAAGCCATTAAGCTAGGCATATAGTGCTCAAGTAATGGATCCGCCCAGATCCTAAGGTATATCAAAGCCAATTTTAATTAACAATGATTTATTTTAGTCATGAGCACAAGGTAACATATATCATGTAATGACGAAGTCTAACTCTCTTCCTATGCATCGGCATGTCATAAAAGAACAATTCATACACACATAGGAAAGGCCAATGCATAGTATAAACAGTTTCTTGCAATTTTGTCATATTGGAAACATAGAGAGGTGGAGATATAGTTCCTCTCTGATAATAATTGCAAGTAGGAGCAGCAAGCACATGCATATTATATTCATCAAAATCATCATGTGCAACGGTAAAAAGCAACCCATCAATATAATCCTTAATAAGGGCAAACTTCTCCGATATAGTGTACTCGGGAGAATTCAAAAAGATAATAGGACTATCATGTGTGGGTGCAATAGCAACAATTTCATGTTTAACATAAGGAACTATAGCAAGTTCATCTCCATAAGCATAATTCATATTGGCATCTTGGCCACAAGCATAGCAAGCATCATCAAAAAGGGATATTTCAAGAGAATCAACGGGATCATAACAATCATCATAGCAATCATCCTTCGGTAAGCACGAAGGGGAATTAAACAATGTATGAGTTGAAGAGTTACTCTCATTAGAAGGTGCACATGGGTAGCTAATCCGCTCTTCCTCCTTTTGTTCTTCGCTCTCTTCCTCATCTTTTTCATCCAATGAGCTCACAGTTTCATCAATTTCTTCTTCCATAGACTCATGCAAAATATTAGTCTCTTCTTGGACAGTGGAGTATTCCTCAATATATGGTTTAACATAAGCATTAGAAGCATAATTATCAACGCAATATTTAAGTATGGCAAAATTTTCAGATTGGTAAAGAGTAGCATCATAATTTTCAATCAAAGAAGCAATTTCATAAGCACCCTTAAAAGCAACAAATTCTTCAATTTGTTGAACATCATAGTAACTATAAACACCCTTAGCATACGAAGATACAATTCCATTATCAATAAACTCACATTGGTAGGGAAGGTGTTTCTTAGGGTTTTTAGAACAACAAGTAAAATCATATATATAACATAAATTCCAAGCATAGCATTGCAAACGATGAATTTGATCCAATAAACGTTTCCCTCTTTCAGATATACGGTGTCGCACATAACAAGCATGCTCATCTAAAGATTTGCCCTCAACTAAGCTAGTTGGGGTTTCAGCACGAGCACAAAGGGATCAAAGATGACCCAAGTAAAAAGCTTCAGGAGTGTCATAGATTTTGAGTGGTTCTTCAACCATTGGTTCAGTAGGTACAACTAAATTTTTTGGTATTTTGCGTTTCCTACCCATAACTAAAGATAGAAAACAACTAAGAACAACAAATAAAAATTACTTAGTGATAAAGCAAACAAGCACACACGAGAATATTCACCCCACGCTATTGCTCCCCGGCAATGGCGCCAGAAAAGGGTCTTGATAACCCACAAGTATAGGGGATCGCAACAGTTTTCGATAAGTAAGAGTGTCGAACCCAACGAGGAGCTAAAGGTAGAACAAATATTCCCTCAAGTTCTATCGACAACCGATACAACTCTACGCACGCTTGACGTTCGCTTTACCTAGAACAAGTATGAAACTAGAAGTACTTTGTAGGTGTTGTTGGATAGGTTTGCAAGATAATAAATAGTACGTAAATAAAAAGTAGGGGCTGTTTAGATAAAGAAACGATAAAGTAAATATAGCGAGTGTGGAAAAGTGGTGGTAGGAGTTGCGAAATTGTCCCTTAAGCAATTGACTACTTTACTAGACCGGTAGCAAGTATTATGTGGGAGAGGCCACTGCTAGCATGTCATCCCTTACTTGGAATTCTATGCACTTATGATTGGAACTATTAGCAAGCATACGCAACTACTAACGTTCATTAAGGTAAAACCCAACCATAGCATTAAGATATATTGGCCCCCCTTCCATCCCGTATGCATCAATTTCTATGCTAGGTCGAAGCTTCTGTCACTCTTGCCCTCCAATACATAGTCCTATCAACATACAACTAACCCTAGGGTGTGATCCACACGCGCAATCATATGATGGGCACCAAAGGACAGCAACATAACCACAAGCAAATTAAATCAATCATAGCAATTCATCAACCACCGATAGGACAACGAAAATCTACTCAGACATCATAGGATGGCAACACATCATTGGATAATAATATGAAGCATAAAGCACCATGTTCAAGTAGAGGGTACAGCGGGTTGCGGGAGAGTGGACCGCTGTAGATAGAGGGGGGAAGGTGATGGAGATGTTGGTGAAGATGGAAGAGGTGTTGGTGAAGATCGCGGTGATGATGATGGCCACGGCGGCGTTCTGGCGCCACCGGAGGAGAGGGGGAGAGGGGCCCCCTTCTTCTTCTTCTTCTTCTTCTTCCTTGACCTCCTCCCTAGATGGGAGAAGGGTTTCCCCTCTGGTCCATGGCCTCCATGGCAAGGGAGGGGCAAGAGCCCCTCCGAGATTGGATCTGTCTCTCTGTCTCTCTCTGTTTCTGCGTTCTCAGATTCTTCCCTTTCACCGTTTCTTATATTCCCGGAGATCCGTAACTCCGATTGGGCTGAAATTTTGAAACGATCTCTATCCGGAAATTAGCTTTCTTGCGGCGAAAGAAGGGCATCAACTGCCTTACAGGGTGGCCATGAGGGTCAGGGGTGCGCCTGCCCCCTTGGGGCGCGCCCCCCTACCTCGTGGGCCCCTCGAGCATCGTCTCGCGTGGATTCTTCTTCCCAAAAATCATATATATTCCAAAAAAATCTCCGTCAGTTTTTATTCCGTTTGGACTCCGTTTGATATGGATATTCTGCAAAACAAAAAACATGCAACAAACAAGAACTGGCACCGGGCACTGGATCAATATGTTAGTCCCAAAAATAGTATAAAAAGTTGCCAAAAGTATATGAAAGTTGAATAATATTGGCATGGAACAATAAAAAATTATAGATATGATGGAGACGTATCACCTAACCATAGACATGAGTTGTCATTTGATTAATGGGATCACATCATTAGAGAATGATGTGATTGACTTGACCCATCCGTTAGCTTAGCACGATGATCGTTTAGTTTATTGCTATTGCTTTCTTCATCACTTATACATGTTCCTTTGACTATGAGATTATGCAACTCCCGAATACCGGAGGAACACCTTGTGTGCTATCAAACGTCACAACGTAACTGGGTGATTATAAAGATGCTCTACAGGTGTTTCGGATGGTGTTTGTTGAGTTGCATAGATCCAGATTAGGATTTGTCACTCATTGTATCAGAGAGGTATCTCTGGGCCCTCTCGGTAATGCGCATCACTATAAGCCTTACAAGCAATGTGACTAATGAGTTAGTCACGGGATGAAGCTTTACAGAACGATTAAAGAGACTTGTCGGTGACGAGATTGAACTAGGTATGAAGATACCGCCGATCGAATCTCGGGCAAGTAACATACCGATGACAAAGGGAACAACGTATGTTGTTATGCGGTTTGACCGATAAAGATCTTCGTAGAATATGTAGGAGCCAATACGAACATCCAGGTTCCGCTATTGGTTATTGACCGGAGACGTGTCTCGGTCATGTCTACATAGTTCTCGAACCCATAGGGTCCGCACGCTTAACGTTTGGTGACGATCGGTATTATGAGTTTATGTGATTTGATGTACCGAAGGTAGTTCAGAGTCCCGGATGAGATCGGGGACATGACGAGGAGTCTCGAAATGGTCGAGACGTAAATATCAATATATTGGACGACTATATTCGAACATCGGAAAGGTTCCAAGTGATTCGAGTATTTTTCAGAGTACCGGGGAGTTACGGGAATACGGGGAAGACGTATTGGGCCTCATGGGCCAAGTGGTGGAAGCGAGGAGGCAGGGCGCGCGCCCCCCCTAGCCCAAACCGAATTGGACTAGGGGGCCGCCCCCCCTTTCCTCCTTTCCTCCCTCTCCTTCCTTCTCCTCTGCCCCCTTCCTTTCCTCCTCCTAGTAGGAGTAGGAAAGGGGAGTCCTACTCCTACTAGGAGGAGGACTCCTCCTCCTGGCGTGCCCTAGGAGGGCCGGCCGGCCTCCCCCTTTGCTCCTTTATATACGGGGGCAGGAGGCACCCTAGGACACACAAGTTGATTGTTCCAAGCCGTGTGCGGTGCCCCTCTCCACCATAATCCACCTCGATCATATCGTAGCGGTGCTTAGGCCAAGCCCTGCGTCGATAGTAACATCATCACCATCATCACGCCGTCATGCTGACGGAACTCTCCCATGAAGCTCTGCTGGATCGGAGTTCATGGGATGTCATCGAGCTGAACGTGTGCTGAACTCGGAGGTGCCGTGCGTTTGGTACTTGGATC
Organism: Triticum urartu; assembly: GCF_056163025.1. Classification (NCBI taxonomy): domain Eukaryota; kingdom Viridiplantae; phylum Streptophyta; class Magnoliopsida; order Poales; family Poaceae; genus Triticum; species Triticum urartu. The sequence goes on along the minus strand of NC_141876.1, from coordinate 439,035,633 downwards.
GGTCGGATCGTGAAGACGTTCGACTACATCAACCGCGTTCTCATAACGCTTCCACTTACGGTCTATGAGGGTATGTAGACGATACTCTCCCCTCTCGTTGCTATGCATCACCATGATCTTGCGTGTGCATAGGAAATTTTTGAAATTACTACATTCCCCAACAGGCGACGTGGTGGCGGTGATATGCCAATGTCGAGTTTGTGTTGGTCGGTGGTCGTCCCATTTTGTTTTCTATGCTCTTATTTTTCTTATTTTTTGACAAAGGGAATATATTAATATCACGAAGATACCAATTACACCCAGCCTTTGCAACAACGAAATGTCCTACAGATATTACGGATGCACACAACCCTACAACAAAAAGGAAGAAGAAGAAGAAAAAGATCCCACTACGGTGATCAAAACCATGTAGATTCAACACAAACCACTGCGAAGGCAGCACTTGAAGTCCAAATTCTTCAAAAGTGACGCCTCCAAGAGGAAACAGTGCACAAGCACCATCGTCGCTCGATCATAGATATCAGGTTTTCACCCTGGAGAAAGTCCGTGCTCTTAAAATAATGCCTTCAACTAGGCCATTGCCAGGCACTAGTCCTTGGATTTTCTCCTGAAATATACGACCATGTGCTCGACATGTGTTGCCGCCCCCGCTTGCCGATGCCACTGCTAGAAGTCAGGAAACACCAAGCAATGTCCTCATCGCCTCAAGGACTCAGTCCGCCGTTACTAGACCTTAGACCTCAACCGCCAAGATATTCTCCGCCACTATCTTCACCACGGAAATCGAAACACCAGCATGTCCCATGACGGCAATAGATGGCGAAGCTTCGCGTCACTCCCTCTTGAAGCCGCACAACCAGAAATATGGGTTCACACGACCGAATCCCATCCGACCCAGCAATCTACAGGCATCAAGCGCCCAATGGAGATCGTCGGCGGAGCATTTCGGAACTTGTCACCGGCTAGATCAATAAGGGCATGCATCAAGCAGAGCACCATCTTGATGTGAGAAGAACCCTAGGACCACCTCCTTTATTAGGCAGATCGGTAGGCCCCCATGATACGTCCATTTTGCATCATGCTTTTATATCGATATTTATTGCATTATGGCCTGTTATTACACATTATGTCACAATACTTATGCCTATTCTCTCTTATTTTACAAGGTTTATGTAAAGAGGGAGAATGCCGTCAGCTGGGATTCTGGGCTCGAAAAGGAGCAAATATTAGAGCCTATTCTGCACAGCTCCAAAAGTCCTGAAACTTAACGGAAGATGTTTTCCAAATATATAAAAAATACTGAGAGCAAGAACTTCACCAGGGGGGCCACACTGCCCACGAGGGTGGGGGGCGCGCCCTACCCCCCTGGGCACGCCCCCCTACCTCGTGGGCCCCCTGGTGGCCCTCTGGTGGCCATCTTATGCTATATGGAGTCTTTCGATGGGAAAAAATCATAAGCCATCTTCTCGGACGAAACTCCACCGCCACGAGGCGGAACCTTGGCGGAACCAATCTAGGGCTCTGGCGGAGCTGTTCTGGCGGGGAAACTTCCCTCCCAGAGGGGGAAATCATCGCCATCATCATCACCAATGCTCCTCTCATCGGGAGAGGGCAATCTCCATCAACATCTTCATCAGCACCATCTCATCTCAAAACCCTAGTTCATCTCTTGTATCCAATTCTTGTCTCCAAGTTCGGGATTGGTGCTAGTAGGTTGCTAGTAGTGTTAATTACTCTTTGTAGTTGATGCTAGTTGGTTCAATTGGTGGAAGATCATATGTCCAGATCCTATATGCATATTAATACCCCTCTGATTATGAACATGTTTATGCTTTGTGAGTAGTTACTTTTGTTCCTGAGGACATGGGAGAAGTCTTGCTATTAGTAGTCATGTGAATTTGGTATTCGTTCGATATTTCGATGAGATGTATGACATCTCTCCTCTAGTGGTGTTATGTGAACGTCGACTACATGACACTTCACCATTATTTGGGCCTAGAGGAAGGCATTGGGAAGTAATAAGTAGATGATGGGTTGCTAGAGTGACAGAAGCTTAAACCCTAGTTTATGTGTTGCTTCGTAAGGGGCTGATTTGGATCCATATGTTTCATGTTATGGTTAGGTTTACCTTAATACTTTTGTTGTAGTTGCGGATGCTTTCAATAGAGGTTAATAATAAGTGGGATGCTTGTCCAAGTAAGGGCAGCACCCAAGCACCGGTCCACCCACATACCAAATTATCAAAGTACCGAATACGAATCATATGAACGTGGTGAAACCTAGCTTGACGATATTCCCATGTGTCCTCGGGAGCACTTTACATCATATAAGAGTTTGTCCAGGCTTGTCCTTTGATACAAAAAGGATTGGGCGACCTTGCTGCACCTTATTTACTTTTGTTACTTGTTGCTCGTTACAAATTATCTTATCACAAAACTATCTGTTACCACTTATTTCAGTACTTACAGAGAATACCTTGCTGGAAACTGTTTATCATTTCCTTCTGCTCCTCGTTGGGTTCGACACTCTTACTTATCGAAAGGACTATGATAGATCCCCTATACTTGTGGGTCATCAAGACTCTTTTCTGGCGCCGTTGCTAGGTAGTGAAGCGCCTTTGGTAGGTGGAATTTGGTAAGAAAAAAAATTATATAGTGTGCTGAAATGTACTGTCACTTGTCACCATGGAAAGTAATCCTATGAGGGGTTTGTTCGGGGTATCTTCAACCCGACTAGTAGAGCAAAGAGTTGCTGCTCAACCTACTGAACCTACTAAAAATGAAAATGAAAATGAAAATGCTTGCTTTGAAATTCCTTCGGGTATGATAGAAAAACTGCTAGCTAATCCTTTTTAGGAGATGGAACAAAACATCCTGATGAACATCTGATATATGTGGATGAAGTTTGTGGATTATTTAAGCTTGCAGGTGTACCCGGAGATGTTGTTAAGAAGAAGGTTTTCCCTTTACCTTTGAGGGGAGATGCATCGACATGGTGTGACGCCCCGAGACCGTTGCGCCAGGTGTCATCCAGTTATTCGCTGTTGCCGCCTTGTCATTTGCTTACGTGTCATGCATTCTCATATCATGTCATCATGTGTATTGCATTTGCATACATGTTCATCTCATGCATCCGAGCATTTTCCCCGTTGTCCGTTTTGCAATCCGGCGCTCCTATCTCCTCCGGTGCCCCTTTCTACCTCTTTTTGTGTGTGGGCGTTAAACACTTCCGGATTGGACCGAGACTTGCCAAGCGGCCTTGATTTACTATCGGTAGACCGCCTGTCAAGTTTCGTGCCATTTGGACTTCGTTTGATACTCCAACGGTTAACCGAGGGACCGAAAAGGCCTCATGCATGTTGCAGCCCAACACCCTTCCAATTTGGCCCAAAACCCACCTAAACCTCCTCCATCATCTCAGTCGTTCGATCACGATCGCGTGGCCGAAAACCGCACCTCATTTGGACTCTCCTAGCTCCCTCTACCTATATATATGTGATCTTCTCCAAAAATTCACGGTACAACCCTACCCTAACCTTCCCCGCCGCCGCCGGACATTTCGTCCCGCGCCGCCGGACATGTCCGCGCCGCCGGCCACCTCACCTCCGCCAATCCGGACTCGCCACGTCGCCCTTCCTCGCCGCCGCAGCCAACAGGCACCCGCCATCTGGCGCGCGCCGCCTCCCACCACCGCACTGCACCGCGCCCGGCCCGCCAAGGCCCGGATCTGGCCCTCCGGGCCCGTCCCGCCCATCCCGTCGCCGCCGGCTGCCCGCGGCCGCCTTCTGTGCGCAGCGCCCCGCGCTGGGGAGCGCCTCGGCCGCCCGCTCCTTCCTCAAGTCCGGTCGGCACCGGCCGGCGCCGCCTCGCCATCAACGCCCCGCCGACCGCCCGAGCCGGTCCCCGCACCACCGTGCACCGCCGCCCTTCGCCACCGCCGCCGGCGACTGCCGCTCCAGCGACCTCGCCGCACCACCGCGTCCCTCGACGTCCGGCGACCTCCAGCTTCCTCTCCGACGAGTTCGACATTCCGGCAAACCTCGTTTTCCGCGCCGGCCCGATCTGGATCTCAGATCCAAAATCACCTCGGGTTGACTTTTTCCTCTAAACCCTAATATTTTTGCATATTTCATCGCGTCGTAACTCTGCATCCGTAGCTCCGATTCATGCGAGTAGCATATCAAAATATTCGTCTCGTCAAGTACATCATTTCATCTCATTGCATCATTTTTATTTGAGCTCATCTTGATGCCCGAAATGCTGTTGGAAGAGGGCTATATGAGTAATTTGTCAGATCTGTTTCAGCAAATGGCATTTTGTCATTTTTGCCATGATTAATGTGTGCATGCTATGACCCTGAGCTCTACATGTGTTTTGTTATATGCCATGCCATCTTTACAGAGGTGCTTGCCATGTATTTTTGTGATCTTTGTGGTGACTAGCATAAGCTTTCAAAGTAGCGTAATCGGTAATGCTGATTTCAGGGACTTAGAATTTCTCTAAGTCCTTGTCCTGATTTTGTCGTTATGCCATATGTTCATGTTGTTTCCTAGTGATATGTGCCTCTTTTGAGGATGATCAGTAAGGATGATTTGTTAATATTGTGGTGCTCTATCCATCAATGTCTTTGTTTGAATTTATGGAACACCCTAGCTTGAGTCAATAGAGCTCTACTTTTGATATATCATGAATCCTGGCAGATTGTTGACTTGTTAGCAATTTTGCCAAGGATGTTGCTATTGATCCGTGCATGCTATGTTATTGTTCTTGCCATTTCTAGCTTCTATGCCATGTATTCTTGATGGGTGTATGCTTAGTTTGTCATGCCATGCTCTATAGTGAGTGCATCGAGCTCGTAAACATGCCTACTCGTTGACTGTTTTGCATGCTCCAGTTTTTCACTAAGTCTGAGATCTGTTTATGTTTTTGCCATGTTCACATGCTTGCAATTGTATTGTCTGATCCCTTTTGGCTCAAGGTCACTAAGGGACTTTTTTTAAGTGCATTGAGTAGCTCCATGCCATGCCTTGATTTGCCATGTTAAGTTCCTATAGCATGTACTTTTCATGCTCTAAAGTGTGCTTCCTGATGATAAATTCCAGACTTGTGTTAATTTCACTAAGTCTGAAACCTGTTATCATTTGCACTTTTGCCATGCTTGTTTGAACCTGTTAATGGATGAATTAGCCGTAGCTCATTGTTCATCTTTTGTCAAGCATCATAAGTGGATCCCTGCCATGCATTTTGTTGTCTTGTTTGAGTGCTGTAGCTTATTTATCTTGATGCATTTAGATGGCTACTTGCTGTTTATCGCAGACCGGTGCCATATTTGTTTTGCTTGCCATTTCCAAACCGTGCATCCGATTCCGGTGATCTTTATATCGATTTCAACCAAAATCACCTCATCTTTCCAGTGGCACTCTTGGATTTCCAAGTTGAGGCCAGGTTAAATCATTCCTTGTCAAATCATGCATATGCACCGCATACCGCATCCCGCATATCATACCATGTTCGTGTGTTGGTTGTTTACTATGTTGTGTGTTTCTTTCCAGTGTTGCTTCTTCGGATTGGTTCCGATAACGTCGTGTTGTGAGGATCCGTTCTACTTCGTCCGTGTGTCTTCTTCATGGACTCGTTCTTCTTCCTTGCGGGATTTCAGGCAAGATGACCATACCCTCAAAATCACTTCTATCTTTGCTTGCTAGATGCTTGCTCTTTTTCTATGCCTATGCTACGATACCTACGACTTGCTTATCATGCCTCCCATATTGTTGAACCAAGCCTCTAACCCACCTTGTCCTAGCAAACCGTTGTTTGGCTATGTTACCGCTTTGCTCAGCCCCTCTTATAGCGTTGTTAGTTGCAGGTGAAGATGAAGTTTGTTCCTTGTTGGAACATGGAGATGTTGTTCCTTGTTGGAACATGTTTACTTGTTGGGATATCATAATATATCTTATTTAATTAATGCATCTATATACTTGGTAAAGGGTGGAAGGCTCGGCCTTATGCCTGGTGTTTTGTTCCACTCTTGCCGCCCTAGTTTCCGTCATATCGGTGTTATGTTCCCGGATTTTGCGTTCCTTACGCGGTTGGATTATAATGGGAACCCCTTGACAGTTCGCCTTGAATAAAACTCCTCCAGCAAGGCCCAACATTGGTTTTACCATTCGCCACCTAGCATTTCTTTCCCTTGGGTTCTGTAGACTCAAGGGTCATCTTTATTTAAACCCCCGGGCCAGTGCTCCTCTGAGTGTTGGTCCAACCTGTCAGCTGCCGGTGGCCACCAGGGGCAACTCTGGGCTGGCCTACCGGAACCTTGGACAATCCGGTGTGCCCTGAGAAAGAGATATGTGCAGCTCCTATCAGGATTTGTCAGCACATTCGGGTGGCTTTGCTGGTCTTGTTTTACCATTGTCGAAATGTCTTGTAACCGGGATTCCGAGTCTGATCGGGTCTTCCCGCTAGAAGGAATATCCTTCATTGACCATGAGAGCTTGTGATGGGCTAAGTTGGGACACCCCTGCAGGGATTTGAACTTTTGAAAGCCGTGCCCGCGGTTATGGGCAGATGGGAATTTGTTAATGTCCGGTTGTAGAAAACCTGAAGTCGACCTTAATTAAAATACATCAACCGTGTGTGTAACCGTGATGGTCTCTTCTCGGCGGGGTCCGGAAAGTGAACACGGTGTTGGAGTTATGTTTGACGTAGGTTGTTCTAGGATCACTTCTTGATCATAGTTTCTCGACCGTGCTTTGCTTTCTCTTCTCGCTCTCATTTGCGTATGTTAGCCACCATATATGCTAGTCGCTTGCTGCAGCTCCACATATTACCTTGCCTTACCCATAAGCTTAAATAGTCTTGATCGCGAGGGTGTGAGATTGCTGAGTCCCCGTGACTCATAGATACTTCCAAAACCAGTTTGCAGGTGTCGTTGAACCGTGCAGGTGACGCAACCAAGCTCAAGGAGGAGCTCGATGAAGATCTTGTCCTTTGTGTTATTTCTTTCTAGTTGATCAGTAGTGGAGCCCAGTCGGGTTGATCGGGGATCTGTGTAGCATTTGGGGTAGTCTTCTTTCATTTTGGTTCCGTAGTCGGACCTTGATTGTATCTGGATGATGTAACGCTTTATTCATGTAATTGTGTGAAGTGGCGATTGTAAGCCAACTATGTATCTCTTTCTCTTCTGTATTACATGGGTTGTGTGAAGATTACCTCACTAGCGACATTGCTTTCAATGCGGTTATGCCTCTAAGTCGTGCTTCGACACGTGGGAGATATAGCCGCATCGAGGGCGTTACAATGGTATAGGCTATGTGATGATATGAGGTCTTGGAATTACAAACGATTGAAATTGGAATTTCATCAGAAGTTTTATCCTATGCATCTTGTTCATCGTGATCGCAATTATATATATAATTTTTGGCCTCACGAAGGAGAAAGCATCGCTCAAGCTTGGGGGAGGCTTAAATCAATTTATATTCATGCCCCAATCATGAGCTCTCAAGAGAAATGATTATTCAAAAAATTTATGCTCGACTTTCTGGTAACAATCGCACCATGCTTGATACTTCTTGTGCTGGCTCTTTTATGATGAAGACTATTGAATTCAAATGGGATTTATTGGAAAGAATTAAACGCAACTCTGAAGATTGGGACCTCGACAATGGTAAGGAGTCAGGTATGACACCTAGTTTTGATTGTGTTAAATCTTTTATGGATACCGATATTTTTCGTAAATTTAGCACTAAATATGGACTTGACTCCGAGATAGTAGCTTCTTTCTGTGAATCTTTTGCTGCCTATGTTGATCTCCCCAAGGAGAAGTGGTTTAAATATCATCCTCCCATAGAAGTAAAAGTAGCTGCACCTATTAAAGTTGAAGAAAAGACTATCACTTATAATGATCCTATTGTTCCTACTTCTTATGTTGAGAAACCACCTTTCCCTGTTAGGATAAAGGATCATGCTAAAGCTTCAACTGTAGTTCGTAAAAGCAATATTAAAACATATACACCTCCTGAGCAAGTTAAAGTTGAACCTAATATTGCTATTGTTAAAGATCTCTTGTCTGATAATATAGATGGGCATGTTATTTATTTCTGTGATGAAATTGCTAGAATTGCTAAACCCCGTGATAAAGATAAACCTAGACATGTGGTAGGCATGCCTGTTATTTCTGTTAAAATAGGAGATCATTGTTATCATGGCTTATGTGATATGGGTGCTAGTGCTAGTGCAATACCTTATTCCTTATACAAAGAAGTTATGCATGATATTGCACCTGCTGAGATGGAAGATATTGATGTCACAATTAAACTTGCCAATAGAGATACTATTTCACCAATGAGAATCGTTAGATATGTTGAAGTCTTGTGTGGGAAAACTAAATATCCTACTGATTTTCTTGTTCTTGGTTCCCCACAAGATAGCTTTTGTCCCATTATATTTAGTAGACCCTTCTTAAATACTGTTAATGCTACCATAGATTGCAAAAGAGATGTTGTTACTATCGGTTTAGATGATATGACTCATGAATTTAATTTTTCTAAATTCAGTAGACAACACCGTGAAGAAGAATTACTTAGTAAGGATGAAATTATTGGTCTTGCTTCTATTGCCGTACCTCCTAGTGATCCTTTAGAACAATACTTGTTGGACCATGAAAATGATATGTTTATGAATTAAAGAAGGGAATTAGATGAAGTATTCTTTAAACATGAACCTATTCTGAAAAACAATTTACCTGTTGAAATCCTAGGGGATCCTCCTCCACCCAAGGGTGATCCCGTGTTTGAGCTTAAACCGTTACCTGATACTCTTAAATATGCTTATCTTGATGAGAAAAAGATATATCCTGTTATTATTAGTGCTAACCTTTCAGAGCATGAGGAAGAGAGATTATTGAAAACTCTGAAGAAGCACCGCGCTACTATTGGGTATACTCTTGATGATCTTAAGGGCATTAGTCCCACTCTATGTCAACATAAAATTAATTTGGAAGAAGATGCTAAACCAGTTCGTGATCTTCAACGCCGGCTGAATCCTAAAATGAAAGAAGTGGTAAGAAAGGAGATACTAAAGCTCCTTGAGGCAGGTATAATTTATCCCGTTGCTGATAGTAAGTGGGTAAGCCCTGTCCATTGTGTCCCTGAGAAGGGAGGTATTACTGTTGTTCCTAATGATAAAGATGAATTGATTCCTCAAAGAATAATTACAGGTTATAGAATGGTAATTGATTTCCACAAATTAAATAAGGCTACTAAAAATATCATTACCCCTTACCTTCTATCGATCAAATGCTAGAAAGATTGTCCAAACATACACATTTTTGCTTTCTTGATGGTTATTCTGGTTTCTCTCAAATACATGTGTCAGCCAAATATCAATCAAAGACTACTTTTACATGCCCTTTTGGTACTTTTGCTTATAGACGTATGCCTTTTGGTTTATGTAATGCACCTGCTACCTTTCAAAGATGCATGATGGCTATATTCTCTGACTTTTGTGAAAAGATTTGCGAGGTTTTCATGGATGACTTTTCCGTCTATGGGTCTTCTTTTGATGATTACTTGAGCAACCTTGATCGAGTTTTGTAGAGATGTGAAGAAACTAATCTTGTCTTGAATTGGGAAAAGTGCCACTTTATGGTTAATGAAGGTATTGTCTTGGGGCATAAAGTTTCTGAAAGAGGTATTGAAGTTGATAAAGCCAAGGTTGATGCTATTGAAAAGATGCCATGTCCCAAGGACATCAAAGGTATACGAAGTTTCCTTGCTCATGCCGGTTTTTATAGGAGGTTCATTAAGGACTTCTCAAAAATTTCTCGGCCTCTGACTAATTTATTACAAAAAGATATACCATTTGTCTTTGATGATGATTATGTAGAAGCATTTGAAATACTTAAGAAAGCATTGATTTCTGCACCTATTGTTCAGCCACCTGATTGGAATTTACCCTTTGAAATTATGTGTGATGCTAGTGATTATGCTGTAGGTGTTGTTCTAGGACAAAGAGTTGATAAGAAACTAAATGTTATTCAATATGCTAGTAAAACTCTAGACAATGCTCAAAGAAATTATGCTACTACTGAAAAAGAATTCTTAGCAGTTGTATTTGCTTGTGATAAGTTTAGACCTTATATTGTTGATTCTAAAGTAACTATTCACACTGATCATGCTGCTATTAAATATCTTATGGAAAAGAAAGATGCTAAACCTAGACTTATTAGATGGGTTCTCTTGCTACAAGAATTTGATTTGCATATTGTTGATAGAAAAGGAGCTGAGAACCCTGTTGCAGACAACTTGTCTAGGTTAGAAAATGTGCTTGATGACCCACTACCTATTGACGATAGCTTTCCCGATGAGCAATTAAATGTCATAAATGCTTCTCATACTGCTCCATGGTATGCTGATTATGCTAATTACATTGTTGCTAAGTTTATACCACCTAGTTTCACATACCAGCAAAAGAAAAAGTTCTTCTATGATTTGAGGCATTACTTTTGGGATGACCCACATATTTATAAAGAAGGAGTATATGGTGTTATTAGACGTTGTGTACCAGAGCATGAACAGGAACAGATCCTACGCAAGTGTCACTCCGAGGCTTATGGAGGACACCATGCTGGAGATAGAACTGCACATAAGGTACTGTAATCTGGTTTTTATTGGCCTACTCTCTTCAAGGATGACCTAAGTTTGTCTTATCTTGTGATGAATGTCAAAGAATTGGTAATATTAGTAGACGTCAAGAAATTCCTATGAATTATTCACTTGTTATTGAACCATTTGATGTTTGGGGCTTTGACTATATGGGACCTTTCCCTTCCTCTAATGGTTATACACATATTTTAGTTGTTGTTGATTACGTTACTAAGTGGGTAGAAGCTATTCCAACTAGTAGCGTTGATCATAACACTCCTATTAAAATGCTTAAAGAAGTTATTTTTCCAAGATTTGGAGTCCCTAGATATTTAATGACTGATGGTGGTTCACATTTTATTCATGGTGCTTTCCGTAAAATGCTTGCTAAATATGATGTTAATCATAGAATTGCATCTCCTTATCACCCTCAGTCTAGTGGGCAAGTAGAATTGAGTAATAGAGAACTCAGATTAATTTTGCAAAAGACTGTTAATAGGTCTAGAAAGAATTGGTCCAAGAAACTACATGATGCATTATGGGCCTATAGAACTGCATATAAAAATCCTATGGGTATGTCTCCGTATAAAATGGTCTATGGAAAAGCATGTCACTTACCTCTCAAACTAGAACACAAGGCTTATTGGGCTATTAAAGAACTTAATTATGATTTTTAAACTTGCCGGTGAGAAGAGGTTATTTGATATTAGCTCACTTGATGAATAGAGAACCCAAGCCTACGAAAATGCCAAGTTGTTTAAAGAAAAAGTTAAAAGATGGCATGACAAAAGGATACAAAAGCGTGAGTTTAATGTAGGTGATTATGTATTGCTATACAACTCTCGTTTAAGATTTTTTGCAGGAAAACTTCTCTCTAAATTGGAAGGTCCTTACGTTATCGAGGAGGTCTACCGTTCCGGTGCCATAAAAATCAACAACTTTGAAGGCACAAATCCAAAGGTGGTGAACGGTCAAAGAATCAAACATTATATCTCAGGTAATCCCATAAATGTTGAAACCAATGTTATTGAAACCGTAACCCCAGAGGAATACATAAGGGACACTTTTCGGAACGTTTCAGACTCCGAAAAGGAATAGGTATGTGGTGCGGTAAGTAAACCGACTCCAAAACAGTTTTTAAGGCAATATTTCTCCGTTTTGGAATATTTAGAAAAATAGAAAAATAAGAAGCTGTCCGGGAAGGACACGAGGCCTCCACGAGGGCGGAGGGCGCGCCCTACCCTACTAGGCGCGCCCCTACCTCGTGGGCACCTCGTGTGCTCTCTGGACTCCGTTTTCGTACATGACACATATTTTGGTCGGTAAAAATTCATTATATAATCTCCCGGGGGTTTTGATTCCCGTATCACGCAATTATCTCCTGTTTGTGTTTCGAGCTGTTGCTGCTGCAGATTAGAGCAGGATGTCTTCGCAAGAGTCAGTCGGGGAGAGCCGGGTGTCTCATCCGGCACCGAGATCAACGACAAACAATCATGTTGACCCCTTTGGGCCAGCAACAGAGGAAGAGATGGAGGCTGATTTGTAGAGGATAGATGCCATGGAAGAGGATCAAGAAGTCACTTCCCGCCTCCAAGCTGGATTCACAGTGGGAGAACTGCAGAGCTCAACTATTCCAAACTCGGTTATCCCTTCCAATGTTAGATTTCTTTCTTATGAGAATATGAAAAAGAGTGTCACTGGTTCTCCCGCAGCTATGCAACACCCTTGGGTGCAGGGAGCTTTGGCTGTTACAGGAAAACCCCGAAAGGAAATAATGGACCTCAAGCAGCAAGTCAACAAGCTTGAGGAGGAGAATCGTATCTTGAGGGGCATCATCGCCAAAAACATCACATCACCATCCCCGAAAAGAGAGACATAATCACATGGGTATGGGCACTCCACTTGGCAACTGCCAAGCTTGGGGGAGTGCCCCGGTATCGTATCACCATAACTTTTATCTTTACCGTTTTTCTTAGTTCGATCCTTTTGGTAATATCTTGATCTAATAGAATAAAAGTTCTTAGTGTGATCTAGCTATGAGTTTTGCTTTATTATCCTCCTATGTAATCGAGTCCGTGAGCTATATAATAAAGATTAGTGTTGAGTCAAGGGCTTGATTATTTTGCCATGATCCTAAGTGAATAAAAGAAAAGAGAAAGAAATAAAAAGAAACAAAGAGATCATGTGAGTCTTATGGAGAGTAATGAGCTCACATAGAAAGAGTATGATGAATAAAAGTTGTTGAGGGTTGACAAACACAGTTTTGGTCATCGTTGCAGTTAATAGGAAGTAATAAAGAAAGAGAGGTCTTCACATATAAATATACTATCTTGGACATCTTTTATGATTGTGAGCACTCATTAAAATATGACATGCTAAAGAGTTGACATTGGACAAGGAAGACAACGTAATGGGTTATGTTTTCTTACATCTGAGATAAATTATATTGTCTTGGATCTTCCAACATGATGAGCTTGCCTTTCCCCCTCATGCTAGCCAAATTCATTGCACCAAGTAGAGATACTACTTGTGCTTCTAAATACCCGTAAACTAGTCTGGCCATAAGAGTCCACCATATCTACCTATGGATTGAGTAAGATCCATCAAGTAAGTTGTCATCGATGCAAGCAATAAAAATTGCTCTTTAGATATGTATGATTGATTGGTGTGGAGGAAATAAGCTTTATACGATCGTGTGATATGGAAGTAATAAAAGGGACAGACTGCATAATAAAGGTCCATATCACAAGTGGCAATATAAAGTGACATCCTTTCGCATTAATATTTTGTGCATCCAACCATAAAAGCGCATGACAACCTCTGTTCCCTCTGCGAAGGGCCTATCTTTTACTTTTATCTCCTACATTGCATAAGAGTCATGGTGATCTTCACCTTCCTTTTTACATTTTATCCTTTGTCAAGCACAATATGTTGGAAAGATCCTGGTATATATGGCTAATTGGATGTGAGTTTTCATGAACTATTACTGTTGACATTACCCTTGAGGTAAAACGTTGGGAGGCAAAACTATAAGCCCCTATCTTTCTCTGTGTCCGATTAAAACTCCATACCCATAAGTATTGCGTGAGTGTCAGCAATTGTGAAAGATTATATGATAGTTGAGTATGTGGACTTGCTGAAAAGCTCTTATACATTGGCTCTTTCTTGTGTTATGATAAATTGCAATTGCTTCAATGACTGATATTATAGTTTGTTAGTTTTCAATAGAGTTTATGATTCATACTTGATATTGTGATTGAATTATTACTCTAGCATTAGAGATTATATGACAAAGAATTATATGAGTTGTTGTTCTAAGAATGATCATTATGCCCTCATGTCCGTATTTTATTTTTATCGACACCTATATCTCTAAACATGTGGACATATTTTTCAATTTCGGCTTTTCGCTTGAGGACAAGCGAGGTCTAAGCTTGGGGAGTTGATACGTCCATTTTGCATCATGCTTTTATATTGATATTTATTGCATTATGGGCTATTATTACACATTATGTCACAATACTTATGCCTATTCTCTCTTATTTTACAAGGTTTACATAAAGAGGGAGAATGTCGGCAGCTGAGATTCTGGGCTGGAAAAGGAGCAAATATTAGAGACCTATTCTGCACAGCTCCAAAAGTCCTGAAACTTCACGGAAGATGTTTTCCAAATATATAAAAAATACTAAGAGCAAAACTTCACCAGGGGGGCCACACCCTGCCCACGAGGGTGGGGGGCATGCCCTACCCCCCTGGGCGCGCCCCCTACCTCATGGGCCCCCCTGGTGGCCCTCCGGTGGCCATCTTCTGCTATATGGAGTCTTTCGATGGGAAAAAATCATAAGCCATCTTCTCGGACGAAACTCCGCTGCCACGAGGCGGAACCTTGACGGAACCAATCTAGGGCTCTGGCGGAGCTGTTCTGCCGGGGAAACTTCCCTCCCGGAGGGGGAAATCATCGCCATCGTCATCACCAACGCTCCTCTTATCGGGAAAGGGCAATCTCCATCAACATCTTCATCAGCACCATCTCATCTCAAAACCCTAGTTCATCTCTTGTATCCAATTCTTGTCTCCAAGTTCGGGATTGGTGCTAGTAGGTTGCTAGTAGTGTTAATTACTCTTTGTAGTTGATGCTAGTTGGTTCAATTGGTGGAAGATCATATGTTCAGATCCTATATGCATATTAATACCCTTTGATTATGAACATGTTTATGCTTTGTGAGTAGTTACTTTTGTTCCTAGGGACATGGAAGAAGTCTTGCTATTAGTAGTCATGTGAATTTGGTATTCGTTCGATATTTTGATGAGATGTATGTTGTCTCTCCTGTAGTGGTGTTATATGAACGTCGACTACATGACACTTCATCATTATTTGGGCCTAGAGGAAGGCATTGGGAAGTAATAAGTAGATGATGGGTTGCTAGAGTGACAGAAGCTTAAACCCTAGTTTATGCGTTGCTTCGTAAGGGGCTGATTTGGATCCATATGTTTCATGCTATGGTTAGGTTTACCTTAATACTTATGTTGTAGTTGCCGATGCTTGCAATAGAGGTTAATCATAAGTGGGATGCTTGTCCAAGTAAGGGAAGCACTCAAGCACTGGTCCACCCACATACCAAATTATCAAAGTACCGAACGCGAATCATATGAACGTGGTGAAGCCTAGCTTGACGATATTCCCATGTGTCCTCGGGAGCGCTTTACATCATATAAGAGTTTGTCCAGACTTGTCCTTTGCTACAAAAAGGATTGGGCCAACATGCTGCACCTTATTTACTTTTGTTACTTGTTGCTCGTTACAAATTATCTTATCACAAAACTATCTGTTACCACTTATTTCAGTACTTGCAGAGAATACTTTGATGGAAACTGCTTATCATTTCCTTCTGCTCCTCGTTGGGTTCGACACTCTTACTTATCGAAAGGACTACGATAGATTTCCTATACTTGTGGGTCATCATCCCACGCCGCCGCCCGTCGACTCCCGATTAGCAGGCTGGAGAACTCAGTGGGCACCGCCACCACCACCGACACCACGCGGAGATGAGGGGCTAGACCGCACCGAGACCCCCGAACCAGGCGTCATGCCGCCCACGCGGCCACAACGGTCGCCCAAGTCGCCGAAGAAGTCCGGGGCCAGCGCCTCGGCGTCCAACTCCGCCAGACGAGCCGCGTCGTCCAAGGCCGCCATGAAACTCCAACCAAAGATCCCGCCACGCGAGAAGGAAGAGGCCTTGCCGCTGCCAATCGCGCTCGGGGATGATTGCCCGCCACTGCCGTTAGCCGCGCTACCTTTGACTGGCGGCATCCTTCGGCGACAGCGGGGTGAGCAGGGGCCAAGGAGAGGGAGGTGGCGGCTCTAGGGTTCTGCCCGAGCCGCCCTGTGTGGGAGCGACGTGGGGGTCCATTTCCTCGATAGATCGTAACTGTATTGTGGCAAAACGGACTTTAAATTATCTATTTTTGCCAGAAGACTTCAAATTATCTTAGTATGTCTTAAATTTGATTTTATTAGGATCTTTATAGTTTGATTTTTAGTATCTTTAATCTTATGTATTTTTTAGTTAATCCATAAAATAGGATCATTCCCCAAAAGATACATAAGATTAAACATTATATGATCCTTACCAGAATTTTAATTTAATTAGTTCATCATGTTTATCAAGTATGCTCCCTTCAATCACATCTAAACCGGCAATGCACGGACCCACACACTCTACGTACCACCTAATCATTGAACAATCCGATCTGATTAGGGGAAAGCGAACCAAGACGTACAACTTCATCACCGCACAAACTAACATAAAGTTCAACCCATTCACAAAAGCTGGATCAAACTTGCACAACTTTTAAAAGATCAGCATGCATGTCTAGCACATTTTTCACATCATTGCTCTTCTAGTACTAGCAGTGCATATACTGTACAAGGCATCCTCACCTAGTGGCAAGCAATGCAGCTGCCAGTCGGCCAACAGTGGCAAAGTACACGCAACTTTGACATCGGCGATCAGGTATTCTAATCGCACACATGGGACTGGCGTTGCTGCGTCCCATACCGGGGGAGAAAGAAACCCCCAAAGGGTGGAGGGCTGTCACGAGCATGTCCCCGGCTTGCAGACCGCCCGATCGACATCTTACAGTGGCGATCCTTCTTCTCAGGCCCTCCGCTAATGCGCCGGCGGTTAGCCACCTCGAGGAGGCATTGCGTTTATGATTTTCCTGCTGTTCGTGATGAGGTCTCGGTTGCTTAGCCTTACCTTGTGCCAAGAAGCCGTCATCTTCTAATGGAGGGTTTTGTTTCTTCAATAATAGTATATGGCTATTGGCTGTATACATCTTTTGATGCAGATTTTTAGGCATGGCAAATCTGACGTTTTTCATGGAAGAAATTTATATTGGCGTAATGATGCAAATTTAGTTTGCAAGCATGACAAATTTCTGACAAAAATATGAACTTAGACAGATTTATCATGCCCGCCAACTAAATTTGTCATCCTTGAAGAACATAATTTGCTATGAATTGTTTGATTTGTCATGGCCTAAAATCTAACGTCAGATTTGTAGTTGAGTCCGAGTTATCCTCTTTTTCAGAAAAAAGAAGAAGCCATCATCTTTGTTGCGATATTTGTGATAAACCGGCAAGGTGCAAATACCTTCTTCTCGTGAGTTTAAGTAAAGACAGGGAGACAATGTGAATGTCTTCTACGTACGTTTCGTGCATGAACATTCAGTCAACACTGTCCTGTACGTACTCTCTGTCCAGGTCTTGTCCTTTTTTCCTTTTCTTTGGGCAAACAAGGTCTTGCCAGCAAGAAGCCTTCCCGGACTGAAAGCATGTCCAATTTTGCGTCCAGTGTAGTACTACAAAACTCATCGAGAACTTAAAACAGCTTGCCAAAGAAAGTGTATTAGTGAGAGATGCAGTATTATATTGGGAAATAAACGAAAAACAAGCAATGTAAACCCCCACAATGTAGGGCAACTTGGATGTACTACAATATATTATTTATTGAAAAGAATGCAGTTCTTTTAGCATCCAAGTTCAAAGAATGAATGCCTTGAGAGAGTAGAGTTCAAGTCAAAGGGAGTAAAAAAGAAGCAGTCCCCGGAACCCAGAAAAATTAATCCGATGATAAGGTTGGGGTTTGAAGCTACTAAGCTCTCCTTTTCACACAGATTATAAGATCTCTATGTACACGCACATACTCCGATCCATGGCCATGGGCACAAGAGCTCTCTTTGTACGGATTCATGAACAACGTACACTTCGATCACTTACCCGCTAATCATTTCGGAAGGGCATGCAACATGCCACTTCTCTCGGATCAGTCGATAATAACTAGCCAATTTTTTTTATTTAAAAAGGCTTTTACTTCGCTTTATAAATAAAACAACCACCAAGCACGAGGTATCAAGGTATCACCCGAACAATCCACACACAAACACAATGCCACCGCAGGCAAGGTCCAACAGTCACACACAATCACACAGATCCAAGTTCAGTTGTGGGCACAGCACAACAAACCCAACAAGGCGCACGACAAGACAACACATAAACGAGGTGGCGGTGGCGAGGTGACGACGATCTAATCCGGCTCCGGTGGTAGTGGGGGAAGCGGTGGGGCCATCCGGAGAGCCATCGCACGAAGATGGGTGATGATGGAGGTGATGGCGTCTCTCTCCCTAGGACGGCTAAACGGCCACCAAATCTGCAAGTAAGCAGACCATTTGAACAAAGCGTCAGTAGCACGACAACGGAGAATACGCTGAATCACAAGTTTATTCCTAACAGTCTACAACGTCCAGGCAAGCACCCCAATGGCCAGCCACCTAATGTGGCGCATCGAGGTTGGGATCGCCTGGAGTTCGGCGAAGAGAGCGGGGAAGTTGTTGTGGTCCCAGTTTCCACCCACTATTTCGCGGAAAAAACTCCAGAGGAACCGCGCGGACACGCAGGAGAAGAATATATGGTTCGAGTCCTCTTCAGGCCCGCAAAGCGGGCAACGTCCATCATCGGGACCATTGCGTTTCAGGACATCCACGCCGGATGGAAGGCGACCTCGAATCCATTGCCACAAGAAGATCCTAATTTTCAGAGGGAGACGGATCTCCCAGATGGTGGTGAGCGCCTCATGTCCAAGCAAAGGGGCAAAGGCCTGGTAGAGGGATCTAGTGGAGAATTGCCCAGAAGGCTCTAGACGCCATCTGGAGCGGTCAACTAGCCAATTCATATAACCAAACACTAGTTAACTTGGGAGAGGGCCTTCAAATCGTAAAAATTACAGGACGCCACGTTGCAATATATAAGGTCATTTTTTACACCATGCTTAATGGCTGTATGTTGCACATTAATTTTCTCTTAAAAAAATCTAGACGCATGTTGTTGGATGAAGTTTGTGCCTGCATCCAAAAATATGTCCATCTTATCGTGTACGAAACAAAACAAGTTCTTCAAGGGACTCCAAGTTAATTACCTCCAAAGAGACAAACAAGATTTTTTAGTCTAGTTATAACTTACTTTTTTGCATTTTTTTGCCTGTGTATCTTAAAACAGTTATTGGTTCATGTTTTACTGTATTCAGTTAAGTTTTGAGACCAATTACTTAATCAATCTTGGTGAAGAAAAAGAAAGCTACTCGATGCCATGAAGCTTGAAACAGAAGATAAAAAGCCATTTGTTAGTGCTTTTATATGTTTCCTTACATCCCACTGAGGTTAATGGCATCATTATTACTTCCTTATTTGCAAGAAGTGCACAGTCCATACTGACCCTAGAAATTAGGGCATTACTAGTTTGTTACCGCGAACCAACCTGTGGTTGGATAGTTAGGTGGACAGTGGTATCCACAACCCACCAGGGTTCAAGTCCCGGTACTTGCATTTACCCTCAAGATGATATCCCGGCTTAGTCTGCCAGAGGTGCTCATAAGAATAGGGTGTGTGCATGTGCATTTATAGGTGTGAGTGTATGCGCATATATATATGAGTGTTTGCGTCTGTATCATGTTCAAAAAAACATAGTTTCTTACCAATCTAGATGTAATATTATATCATCCACATAATTAAGTCTAGTAAAATCATACCGGCCACATAATTATATCAACACTTCATATTTTTGTTTCTAACTTTGGTCATTAATTTTACAACCAAAAAGTTAGTTATATGCCACAAAAAGTATGGCATTGGATGCACATTTCAAAGAACTTTCCGATGATATTTTTTATGACATATAACCCATATTTTGTTCATCAAAATTAGAAGTCAAAATTTGACATGAAAAACAAAGTGATCTTGTATACAGAAAT
Organism: Triticum urartu; assembly: GCF_056163025.1. Lineage (NCBI taxonomy): Eukaryota > Viridiplantae > Streptophyta > Magnoliopsida > Poales > Poaceae > Triticum > Triticum urartu. The sequence goes on along the minus strand of NC_141876.1, from coordinate 439,015,683 downwards.
AGAGGGAGTACTAACGTAGGAGAGTCTTGAAATTGTCCCAAATATGTTGGTGCTATGTTTTCCTTCAACAATGTATGTCCAATACCCAAAGTAATATAGTGTATACTCCTCAATATAGCGCATAATTTTGCTGCACCCATCAAACCTTGTCCACTGATATGTGTAAAATCATAGACTCAGCATGTAAGAATAATATTGTTGTATTTGTCTTGCAAGATAATTTTATATTATGCCCCTCTTAACTATTTTTAGGCATCACAGCATCACATGCAAAAGATTACAACCAAAGTGATGCATTGAAGTATTTGTGTTTATAGTTTCTGGAAAAGGGAACTGTATATTAACCGTATTGAAGTCTTAGTAGAAATATTCTAGGGTATATATACACCCCTAAGCGGGAGTTTCAAAATAACCACACACCTATGATAATGGATCACGAGTTTATGTTTATACTACTCCCTCCATTCCAAATTAGCTAGTGTATTAGAGTTCGTTAGGATAAACATTTGACCAACAATTACTATATTAATACACACATGTGTGATATAAAGTTCTCTTTTGCAAAATTATGCGCCATAAAGTTGATATCATTTGTATTTTAAAGTACTCATTTGTGGTTATGATTTCTTATCACGAAAGTTATATCATAATAGTGTAATTGTCCGGAAAAGGCTTATTCCAACGAAACCTAATACACTACTCCATAATTTCAACCGAGGGAGCAGGGGCTGTTTTGAGGCACAAATTATTCACTCTTGAAAAAAAATGTTACTCCCTCCGATCTGAATTAATTGACGCAACTTTATACTAAAGTTGTACTAAAGCTGCCTGAACAAATTTGGATCGTAGGGAGTAGTACTAATTTTTAGGGGGATCAATATGCAACTATTTTTAGAGGAATTAATACCGTTTTAGATAATTAATACAATGCAACTTTAGTATAAAGTTGTACTAAAGCTGTGTCAACTAATTTGGATCGGAAGGAGTAGCACTATTTTTTAGGGAAATTGATATGCAACTATTTTTAGAGGAATTAATATAACAATATTTTTAGAGAAATAAATTTGCTACTTTGTTACATTTTTTTCCTGCACAATAGAACCCTTCCACTTGTGCAACAACTGGAACCTCTCACCTATATAAAGGCAGTGGCACACAGACATGCCCAAGAGCCAAAGTAAGGCGCAAGACTAGCCAGCAGGGAGAGTTTTTCCATTGCTAATCAAGCAACGTTTAGCCGCCGGCCGGCAAGAAGCCAAGAAAGCATGGGCAACAGCCTGCGGTGCTGCCTGGCCTGCGTCCTCCCCTGCGGCTCCTTCGACTTGATCCGCATCGTCCACCTCAACGGCCACATCGAGGAGTACTCGCGCCCGGTCACCGCCGGCGAGGTCATGGCGGCGCACCCCAGCCACGTGGTGAGCCGGCCGTGCTCCCAGGGCGGCGCGCGGCGGATCCTCATTGTCGACCCCGATTCGGAGCTGGAGCGGGGGTGCTTCTACTTCCTGGTGCCGACCTCGTCGGTGCCGGAGAAGAAGAGGAAGCCGTCGTCGCAGCCACAACAGAAGAAGGTGCGGTCATCGTCCACGTCGAAGCCGACGAGCGTGTCGAGCAGTGCGGGCGCCGGCGCCGGCGCTAATAAGGTGACGAAAGACCGCGGCGCCGGCGACAGCTACCTGGCGGAGGTGCTGTCGGAGGGCAAGGCCAGGTGCAAGCGCAGCCGGAGCGTCCGCGCGACGGTGTGGCGGCCGCATCTTCAGATCATCCCGGAAGAAGCTCTCGAGTGAAATCTGCTGTGTTAGCTTGGTCCCTGTTGTACATACGGGTCTGGTCTGGTTGTGCACGGTGTACCGTGCACGTACAAGGACGACCGAACGGCGCCGCGTAGCCATGCGTGACGTGGTGGGCGGTGATGGCCGTTGGGTCGTCCAGTTTTAGGTGAGAGGCCGGCGATCGCCGCCGGCTGCCTCTCCCTTGGTAGTTTTTCTCACTCTCTCGGTGTTTTTCCAGCTCTTTTCACTGCCGGCCAGATCGGGCTGCTTTGAAGGCAGCGAGAGTAGCTGGGTTTGGGTTGCCCTCGATGGCAGAGAGAACAGGAGAAGCAGAAAACAAGACTGCAAGAGCTTTTTTTACGGATGTAATGACAAGAAGCCAGAAAAGTTCAGCAGAAACTTCAATATTGTTGTCCATCTTGTCAGGATATATTACGTGCGTTGTTCAGCTCTGATGCATCCTCCAATGAGCTATACTCCTGTGTACGTATAGGTTCCAGGAAACTTCCTGAATCGCACGGTAATCAGTAGCCAGACGACGGCAGGTTCCCGTTGGTTTTTGCGGGTGGCTCATCCCTTTCCCATATTTTCTTCTTCAGATTTAGCTGCCGCGTGAACTAAATACCGGAGCACACGAAACATATATACATCTAATCCAAATAGGGTCTCGGTCTCCACTGGTCTTGTCTAGAACTTGCTGCTAATCAGTCAAAACAAGTCGCAAAATTGCGTCGAGTTGTATGGAAGGGGACGAAAGCTTTTGTCCGATGCAGGCATGAAACAAGGGGAGCTTTTTCTCCGTCACGTCCGGACATCCGGTGGTATGAGCTGTACCTCAGGTTAAACAACAGTGAAGCGGCTCTAGCCCCAAGTGAGCACGAGAAGCCACCCTTCAACACTCTGCCAAGTGGCAAGGGAAGTGCCAGTGCCAGTGCGTCCAGCTCCATGGAAGCACTCCTTTGTATGTGTGGGCCGAGAGAGTAGTAATAAGGCTGGTCATAGTGGGTAGTAACTTATATATTATTTTTTTTAGAAAAGGAGGATGACCCCCCGGCCTCTGCATCTGGGAGATGCATACGGCCACTTTATTGATTATTCTCGAGGACCTTACAAAGTATTACAACAATGTGCCTGAATCCACCATCTTGGGAACATATGCCGCTACTCCTATCCAAAATGATGAAGGGGTGCTAGCTGGGTCACTATCCAGACCACTCACCCAAGCCTAACATCAAAAGCCGGAAGCTGAAACACATTCGGAAGCCCCAGCTAGTCTAAATTACTACATTTATAGTGCAAAGTAATATAGTAGTAGTGTCATAGAGGACTTTATTAATGAGTTTGTAGACTCATCTTGTCTTGGAAAGTGCTATGTTATAGTAACATATTATGTTACCACTTCTCATTAACTACATGCCACATAAGCAAAAATTTCTCAGGATGCGCTATGTTACTAGGTAAGTTACTCCCACTATGACTAGCCTAAGGCCGCCCATGAGACCAATATACTCCTTCGATCAAGAGAAGGCTTTCTTTAGTGAATGGACACTCTCATAGGACTACCAAGTTGACAATCATGGGCTAGATGCATCACCAATCCGGTTAAACACATTAGGGCATCTTCAACACGGATCCTCAAACTGTCTGCATCGGCCCCGGACTCCGCAAGTCATTCAACGACGTCCCCCATCGGTTCACGGAGCAGTCCGGACCGCACGGTCCGAGTTCCGCAAGCCATTCAATGGCCTGACCCATCAGTTCACGGAGCAGTCCAGACCAAGGCTTTCCCACAAATCGGAACCAAACCATGGGGCTTGGCGGGAGACCGGACACAAGACATGTAGGACTGCGTCACCCACCGCCCACCCAAAATTGAGGCGGAGCCCGTGCTTTTGTAGATATCTGCATTGTTTTCGCAGCAAAAATTCCCCTTTCCAAACATTCTTCTTTCCCATCCCGCCGCTCTCCACCCAATTCCTGCCATTTTTCACCGTCGCCGCATGGACCCACACGAAAAGCGGTCGGAGACGGCAGTGGTGGAGTATCCGGCGACCATGCTCGCCCGGAAGATCAACTCAGAGCCACGGCAAAACCGTTGCCTGAAAGCAAAGGCAAAGGCGGCACCGGTCAAGAAGCAGAAGGTCGGCGGAGACGGATGTGGTGGTTGTGCAGGTGGCGGCTGTGGTGCAGGGCGGAGCCTGGGACGCGGGGCGCCGCTGCCGTCGTTGTCCATGCAGACGTCGTCTTGGCCGAAGCAGTACGAGGTGTCCTACTTCTATGTCACCAAGCAGCTCGGTAGGCAGTCCCCGACATCCGTCGCCGAGCATGTGCCCTACTGTGTGGACGTCTACATTGCGCTACTGCTTTTCTTTGAGTCTGCATCATCGTAGCTTGTACATTGCTTATATATGCATTGTTGTGTTGATCATTTGGTCGGGTATGCATTGTTTTGTTGATCATTTGGCAATGTTTTATTTTGTAGCCTTCCTGTGTGTGCAATGTGTTCTTGAAGTTGGAGAAGAAGAACTTCACGGTCATACATTGTTGGTTGAAGTTGAATGGACAACCCAAGTGGAATCAATTCGTTGCCAAGACCGTCGACACAGATGCCGAGGAAGAAACCAGTGATCCAACCGATCCAACAAAAGAGCCATCCAAGAAGGTTGAAGAGGGTTCTGGGGACATAAGTGGGAGGAGGAGAAGGCAAAGCGAGACAGGGCAGCGGCCAAGATGATGGAGAGGTTCGAGGGCATCTTGATGAAGAAAGATGAGGCATACATCAAGCGCTCCGACGTCAATGAGGCATGCCAAGTCGGGAGGTTTAACATGTTGATTGCGGCGACCGACAAGAAGATAAAATTCGAAGAGAAGAAGGCCATGATCAAAGAGAAGAAGGTTGAGATCACAACCGCTGCGGAGGAGCAAATATTTTAACCTTGAAGATGGATGATTTGGATGACGATGCAAGGAGATCATGCAAACCATCCGTTTCAAGATGTTAAAACAACAGAAGGAAGATATGAAGGCAGAGGCGGAGAAGGAGGCGGCCGAGAAGACGACGGCCAATACCGTGGTGGCGCCAGAGTGAGCGATGAGACTCAGATGGCTGGTCCAGCGGGGAATTTTTTGCACGGACTACCGAACCGCTAATCTTTTGTGATCGAGCATGTAAAAACTATGCATACTTGCCTATTTTTGGTTGTGATACGGCATGTGCTATGTGATCGGGTGGATTTGAATTTCAAATTGACCGTACCTAGGTGGATATTTAGGGGATAGATTTGGATGGCCGGCTTCCGTATCAGTGTCCACGGAGTGGTCCCCACCGGTCCGTGGACGGATACAGTGTCTGCTTTGGGGGCCAGCATTGGAGAAGCTTGATGATCCACAAGTATAGGGAATCGATCGTAGTTCTTTCGATAAGTAAGAGCGTCGAACTCAGCGAGGAGTGGAAGGAATAAATCAACGATTTTCATCAAGGTATTCTGTGCAAGTGTTGTAAAGTAGTTGTATCATATAGTTTGATAACAGGATAATTCATAATAGGTAACAAGTAACCAGAGTAACAAGGTGCAGCAAGATGTCCCAATCCTTTTTATTGCAAAGGACAAGCCAAAATTACTTCTTATAGTGATTAAATTGTTCTCGAGGACGCATGGGAATTTCATCTAGTTACATTCATCACGATTCATTGACTCACGTTAATTGCTTTGATAAGTTGTTATGTGGATGGACCAAAGCTAAGGTGTTGTTCTTACTTGAACAAACAACCCACTTATGATTATCCCCTGTAGCAAGTATCTGCAACTATAAGAGAAGAATTAAGATAAATCAAACCATAGCATGAAACATATGGATCCAAAACAGCCCTTTATGGAACAACTAATAAACTAGGATTTAGGTTTCTATCACTCCCGCAACCCATCGTCTACAAACTAATCCCACAATGCCTTCCGCTTGGCCCAACCATGGTGATGTATCATGTAGTTGACGTTCACTACACCACTAAAGGAAGAACAACACAACACATCATCAAAACATTAAACGAAAACCAACTTCACATGATTACTTATAATAAGACTTCTCCCATGTCCTCAATAACAAACGGAACTACTCACATATCATATTCATGTTCATGATCAGAGAAGGTAAATATATGATTAACAAACTGGATATATAATCTTCCACCAAATAAACCAACTAGCATCAATTACAAGATGTAATCAACACTACTAGCAACCCATAGGTACCAATCCGAGGTTTGAGACAAAGATTGATACAAGAGATGAAATAGGGTTTGGAGATGAGATGGTGCTGGTGAGGATGTTGATGGAGATGAGTCCTCTCATTATGAGAGGAGCATTGGTGATGACGATGGCTTCGACCCAACCCCCCCCCCCCCCCCCGGAGGGAAGTATCCCCGGTGGAATAGCTCCATCAGAGAGAAAAATATATAAGTGAAGTGCAAAGAGCATTCTATAAATCAACCAAGGACTATCTCATACCAGCATGGTGCATCAAAGAAAAGGGAAAACTAACACAAAAGACGCTCCAAGAATTTACGCATATCATGTGAACAAATCAAAACCCGAGACATATTGATAATTATTGAGGAAGAAAGATGGGATGCCTTCCGAGGCATCCTCAAGCTTAGACGCTTGAGTCTCCTTGAATATTCACTTGGGATGCCTTGGTGAAAGGATCGAGAAGAGGTGTCTAGAGGGGGGGGGTGAATAGACTCTTAGTAAGAAAAGTTGCAGTTTTTAATTTCTTTAAGTTGAAGTGGAGTTTTGGCACAAGTTTAAACATTCACAATACATATCAAGCAAGCATGATAAGAGTATATGAGCAGCGGAAAGTAAATGATGCAAGTTGCAAGGATGTAAAGGGATGGGATTTGAGTGTGCAAACGCAATTGGAGACCCGGAGATTTTTGGCATGGTTCCGATAGGTGGTGCTATTGTACATCCACGTTGATGGAGACTTCAACCCACGAAGGGTAACGGTTGCGTGAGTCCACGGAGGGCTCCACCCATGAAGGGTCCAAGAAGAAGCAACCTTGTCTATCCCACCATGGCCATCGCCCATGAAGGACTTGCCTCACTAGGGTAGATCTTCACGGAGTAGGCGATCTCCTTGCCCGTACAAACTCCTTGGTTCAACCCCACAATCTTGACGGAAGCTCCCAAGTGACACCTAGCCAATCTAGGAGACACCACTCTCCAAAAGGTAATAGATGGTGTGTTGATGATGAACTCCTTGCTCTTTTGCTTCAAATGATAGTCTCCCCAACACTCAGCTCTCTCTCATAGGATTGGATTTGGTGGAAAGAGGGTTTGAGTAGAAAGCAACTTGAGGAAGGCTAGAGATCAAGATTTATGTGGTTGGAATGGAATATCTTGATCTCAACACAAGTGTAGGTGGTTCTCTCTCAGAAAATGTATGTTGGAAGTGTAGGCATGTTCTGATGGCTCTCTCCATGAATGAAGAGTGGGTGGAGGGGTATATATAGCCTCCACACAAAATCTAACCGTTACACACAAATCACCAAACTCGGTGGGACCGAATTAGAAAACTCAGTAAGACCGATTTAGTTCAAAATGTGAATGTTAGGATTTTCGGTGGGACCGATATTATCAACTCGGTAGGACCGATGTGCTAGGGTTAGGGTAAATCCTCATCTCGGTTGGACCAATTACACAAACTCGGTGGGACCGATTTGGGTAATAAGCAAAACAGAGAGTTGGCCAAGCAAACTCGGTGAGACCGATTGCATATTTCGGTGAGACCGAAATTACTGCAATAGGCAGCAGAGAGTTGGCAAGCCCATCTCGGTGAGACCGAGATCCCATCGGTATGACCGAATTGACTAGGGTTTCTGGCAGTGGCTATGTCAAGTGAACTCAGTGGCGCCGGATAGGAAATTTCGGTGGGGCTGAGTTTGACTTTTGGTTTGGGACATATGTGGATGTGAGAAAGTGGTTGAGGGCTTTAGAGCATATCATTAAGCACTTTGAACAAGCAAGCCATTAAGCAACACCTCATCCCCTTTTAATAGTATTGGCTTTCCTATGGACTCAATGTGATCTTGGATCACTAAAATAGAAAATGTAGAGTCCTGAGCTTGAGCTTGAGCCAATCATTTGTCTTCATCATCTTTGAAGGGGTTCCACATCCTCTAGTCCACGCCACTCCATTGTTGAACTTATCTGAAACATACTAGATGAGAACATTAGTCCAACAAGAGATATATTGACATTAATTACCAAAATCACCCAAGGAGCACATGTGCTTTCAATCTCCCCCTTTTTGGTAATTGATGACAACATACATCAAAGCTTTAGATAAAGATATAGAGAATAACCAGTAAAGCTTTGGAAAGACATGTAACATGCATAGGCTCCCCCTATATGTATGCAATCATGCAAATATGGAATATAGGAGCATGTGAACACATAAGCATGACAGAGTAAGGAATGTGTTACATGTATCTTGGCTATATGCATCAGAGCAAAGGATGTGAATATAGAAAATGTACCTACATGCTCATGAGTCCTTCTTGCAAACAGTATGTACATTAGCAAGAAATCCTCATGCACATGAGTGTGATGCATATACTTACCTTGTGGTCTTGAGTTGGCTTAGGAAGGAATGAACCTGAGTAAACAAGGTTAGATAACACAGATACATCTACAAGATAGAGCAACCAAAAGAAACCACAAGAGTACTGAAAGGATCGTGAAGAGGTGTTTAGAGGGGGTGTGATTAGACACTAAGTACCAAAAGTTGTAGTTTTTAATTTCTTTAAGTTGAAGTGGAGTTTTGGCACAAGTTTAACAAACACAATACATTTCAAGCAAGCATGCAAGGAGTATATGAGCAGCGGAAAGTAAAGCATGCAACTTGCAAGAATATAAGGGGAAGGGTTTGGAGAATTCAAACGCAATTGGAGACACATATGTTTTTGTCGTGGTTCCAATAGGTGGTGCTATCATACATCCACGTTGATGGATACTTCAACCCACGAAGGGTAACGGTTGCGCGAGTCCACGGAGGGCTCCACCCACGAAGGGTCCACAAAGAAGCAACCTTGTCTATCCCATCATGGCCATAGCCCACGAAGGACTTGACTCACTAGCGGTAGATCTTCACGAAGTAGGCGATCTCCTTGCCCTTACAAACTCCTTGGTTCAACTCCACAATCTTGTCGGAGGCTCCCAAGTGACACCTAGCCAATCTAGGAGACACCACTCTCCAAGAAGTAACAAATGGTGTGTTGATGATGAACTCCTTGCTCTTGTGCTTCAAATGATAGTCTCCCCAATACTCAACTCTCTCTCACAGGATTTGGATTTGGTGGAAAGAAGATTTGAGTGGAAAGCAACTTGGGGAAGGCTAGAGATCAAGATTCATATGGTGGGAATGGAATATCTTGGCCTCAACACATGAGTAGGTGGCTCTCTCTCAGAAAATGTGTATTGGAAGTGTAGGTATGTTCTGATGGCTCTCTCCACGAATGAAGAGTGGGTGGAGGGGTATATATAGCCTCCACACAAAAACTAACCGTTACACACAATTTACCAATCTCGGTGAGACCGAATTGATAAACTCGGTCGGACCGATTTAGCAAACCTAGTGACCGTAAGGATTTTCGGTGGGACTAAGATGCAACTCGGTAGGACCGATACAGTTAGGGTTAGGGCATAACGTAATCTCGGTGTGACCGATTACACAAACTCGGTGGGACCGATTATGGTAATAAGCTAACCAGAGAGTTGGTCAGGCAAACTTGGTGAGACCGATTACACAAACTCGGTGGGACCGATTTTGGTAATAAGCTAACCAGAAAGTTTGCATTGTAATCTCGGTAGTACCGATTGCTCAATCTCGGCGGGACCGATTTTGGTAATAGACATACACAGAGAGATTACAATCACATCTCGGTGAGACCGAGATCCTTATCGGTGAAACCGATTTGCCTAGGGTTTGTGGCAGTGGCTATGACATCTGAACTCGGTGGTGCCGGATAGAAAGAGTCGGTGGGGCCGAGTTTGACTTTTGGTTTAGGTCATATGTGGATGTGGGAAGGTAGTTGAGGGTTTTGGAGCATATCACTAAGCACTATGAAGCAAGAACCTCATCAAGCAACACCTCATCCCCTCTTGATAGTATTGGCTTTTCCTATAGACTCAATGTGATCTTGGATCACTAAAAATAGAAAATGTAGAGTCTTGATCTTGAAGCTTGAGCTAATCCTTTGTCCTTAGCATCTTGAAGGGGTTCCACATCCTTTAGTCCATGCCACTTAATTTGTTGAACTTGTCTGAAACATACTAGGTAAAAGTATTAGTCCAACAAGAGATACGTTGTCATTAATTATCAAAATCACCGAGGGAGTACTTGTTCTTTCAAGTACCAAGACTGGGATGACATGTAGAGAGTGAGTACTGAGTACTCTATTGGATGTAGACATGTCCCCAAAGGAAAACGATATGCAATGAATTCAAAGATTTCCTTCCCTAGCAGTCTTTCTCCCCCTGAATCTTGTATTGGATAATGGGAGAACATAGGGAAACAAAATCAGAGCTAAACAGATCATAAATATAAACATAACATAGACATGTCTTTCCCCTCTTAAAGACATGTGACTTCTCTCCTCTTGAACACCAAGCATCTGGGGCCTTTGATGAGATTACCTCTCTCTCCCTTTTACTCTCTCTCCCCCTTTGAAGGGAATAAGCTTTGATGTGATCTCTCTCCCCCTTTGACATCAATTTCCAAGAAAGGATCTTCTGGCGTGTGAGTCAAAAGGTTTGGTCCTTGAGTCACAGAGCAAAGTAGCATATAGATTGTGATGCTGGTAGAGGACAAGAATCATCGAGTGGAGCTGGAACAAAAGTGCAGGAACAAGTGGCAAATTGTCTTCTCTGCAGTGAAATCGGTGATACCGAGTTGTAGTCTTCGGTGGTACCGAATTGGTTCGGTTTGACCGAAAACAACATATCGGCATGACCAAGTTCAACATAGAGAGAACACTTGTCATCTCAGCTCACCAGGCAAATAAGATCTCTCAAGGATTTGCAAGGAAATAACTAAAGGATTTGCAATGAATTGGATGCAGAAAATGCAGAACTAAACAGATAAAAGAAAATCTAGATGAAGTTTTTTTTTTTGAAAAAAGGAAAGGGAATAAATATGCAAAGGACAAATGCAAAAACACTAGAGAACTTCATCTAGAATTGGGCGTTGACAGAGTCACCTATGTTAGAGTATATTGACTAAGGAGTCAAGTGAGAACACTTGATCATAAGTCATACTCATCGTTTAAGCTCAAAATGGGGTTACCATTTTTTGTTTAAGCATTTGATGTATTCACATCTTGTTGAGTTACTTTGACCTATAACTTGAGGTAAAGCTTCTCTAAGATGGAATGAATACCTTAGGTGGTGGTGTTGATCTTAGTCATGTAGTTAAACTTGTGTGGTTTGCTCGAGGTTGATGTAGCTCATCAAGAGTTGGGAGCACCACTTGGAAGTGAGTTCATCTACCTACATGGGTTAGTTTTGCAAGAAAGAGCACTAGTGTATCCAAAATGACAATCATGAAATTTGATACCGAATGAAATTTGATATATTGAATTTGTCAAAGGATATGTTGAAGTGTTCCAAGCTTCCTTATCTTCAACCACCATTGTGTAGAGACTTGGTGATGTAGAGATTGCTCAAGTTGTAAGGGAGTTGCAATCTCATAGGTTTAGATTCATCCAAGTACCTACAAGGGTTAGATAGCATGCAAGGGTGCAAGAATATCCAAGACATATGATCATCATCATAAGAGAAGTATCAAGGATTAGTCATAGGCTCATGCCTTGCATGTATTCAAATGGAGTTCCTACTCCAAGTTTGAAGCATCAATGATGTTCAATTCACCTCCCAAACGGAAAAAGACTTTCCCATCAAGCGGTTTGGTGAATATATCCGCCAATTGCTTATCGGTACGAACATATTTAAGATCAATGTCCCCTTTAGCAACATGATCTCGAATGAAATGATGACGAACTTCAATATGCTTAGTTCGAGAATGTTGCACGGGATTGTGAGCAATCTTAATAGCACTCTCATTGTCACAAAGCAATGGAATATGTTTCACATTTATCCCATAATCTTTAAGAGTTTGGGTCATCCAAAGTAATTGGGCACAACATGAACTGGAGACAGTATATTCCGCTTCGGTGGTGGATAAGGATGCCGAGTTTTGTTTCTTGGAGGACCAAGACACAAGAGATCTGCCAAGAAATTTACAAGTACACGAAGTGGACTTTCTATCAACCTTGTCTCCAGCATAGTCCGAATCGGAATAGCCAACAAGATCAAAAGAGGACCTCTTAGGATACCAAATGCCAAAATTTGGTGTATGTATTAAGTATCTCACTATCCTTTTTTACATCCTTAAGATGACATTCTTTGGGGGCCGCTTGATATCGTGCACACATGCACACACTTAGCATAATATCGGGATGGGAGGCACATAGATATAATAATGAGCCAATCATAGAGCGATAAACCTTTTGGTCAACCGGTTTGCCATCCTTGGTCAAGTCAAGATGTCCACTCGTAGGCATGGGAGTTTTCATACCTTTGCATTCTTGCAGATTGAACTTCTTTAATAAGTCATTGGTGTACTTTGTTTGAGAAACAAAGGTGCCTTCCTTAGTTTGCTTGATTTGCAAACCAAGAAAGAACTTGAGTTCACTCATCACAGACATCTCAAACTTCTTCAACATTAGCTTCCCAAACTTTTCACTAAAATGAGGGTTAGTCGAACCAAATATTATATCATCAACATAAATTTGGCACACAAATAATTCACCATTAACCCTTTTAGTAAAAAGAGTAGAATCTATTTTTCCAATCTCAAAGCCTTTTTCAATAAGAAACTTGGTCAAGCACTTATACCACGCTCTAGGAGCTTGTTTAAGACCATAAAGAGCTTTGTGAAGTTTGTAAACGTGATCGGGTTTCTTAGGATTGACAAAGCCAGGAGGTTGTTTAACATAAACTTCCTCCTCAATTTCACCATTTAGAAAAGCACTTTTAATGTCCATTTGTATAAAGTGATATCATGGTGATTAGCATAGGCAAGCAAGATGCGGATGGACTCAAGTCTAGCAACGGGGGCATATGTCTCACCGTAGTCCATACCTTCGACTTGAGTGTAGCCTTGGGCGACGAGATGAGCTTTGTTGCGAACGACTTGACCATCTTCGTCTTGCTTGTTGTGAAACACCCATTTGGTACCAATGATGTTGTGGTTGTTGTCGGGCTTCTCGACCAATGTCCACACTTGATTTCTCTCAAAGTTGTGTAGCTCTTCATGCATGGCGTTTATCCAATCCGGATCTTCCAATGCTTCTTCAACCTTCATAGGTTCAATGCTCGATATGAATGAATAATGTTCACAAAAATTAGCCAAACGAGTTTTAGAGCGAGTGATTCTCCCGGTTTGAATATCATTGAAGATTTGTTCGACGAGATGATCTCTTGAGACTCTTGCTCGAACTCGTGAAAGCTTTTGCTTGGATCAGGGTGGAACATCTTCTTCATCATCTTGTCCTTCTTCTTGGCCTTCTTCATTATTGGCGTTGTTGTTCTCTTGTCTTGGTGGAGAAGGAGGTTGATGAGGTTCATATTGGTGTACTTCCTCGTTTTCTTCATCTTGATGTGTCCCACTTGTGGATGCTTCCGTATCAACTCTTGGTTCACCTTGTTGTGAGGTAGAAGCTTCCACTTGGACGGACGAGGTACTCTCCTTTACCTCCGTTGGATGAATCTTGCCAATAGATAAGTCTTGGATTGCTTCCGAAGGATCCTTATCTCCTACATCAATTGGCAATTGCTCTACTTGCGAGCCGTTAGATTCATCAAACTTCACATCTACCGTCTCTTAACCTTTCGGGTGAAATTGTTGTAGACACGGTAAGTGTGAGAGTTTGAGCCATAACCAAGTAGGAAACCTTCATGAGATTTAGGAGCAAATTTAGAACGATGATGCTTATCAAGAATGTAGCACTTTGAGCCGAATACTCTATAGTATCCAACTTGGGGTTTGTTACCGGCGAGAAGCTCGTATGCCGTCTTGCCGAGTAGCTTGTGAAGATACAAGCGATTTGTTGCAAGACAAGTTGTCCCAACCGCTTCTGCCCAAGAGTGTTTCGGAGTCTTGTACTCATCAAGCATCGTTCTTGCCATCTCAATAAGAGTTCGGTTCTTCCTCTCAACAACTCCATTTTGTTGAGGTGTGTACATAGCGAAGAACTCGTGTGAAATCCCTTCTTCGTCAAGAAAGGTGTCCACATTTGCGTTCTTGAACTCCGTTCCATTGTCGCTGCGAACCTTCTTGATCTTCACTTCAAATTGACTTTTATTTAAGCTTAGCTAATAATTTCTTAAGATCAGATCTATCATTGCAAGCTAAGAAGTCTCTAGCAGTTTCTTCATCCATAACATAACCCTCAGGAACAACAGGCAATTCATATCTAGGGGGAGAATCTTCATCATCACTTTCATCAATATTATCAGTTTCAATAATTTCATTCTCTCTAGCCCTAGCCAGTTGTTCATCAAAAAATTCACCTAGTGGCACAATAGTATCAAGCATAGTAGTAGTTTCATCATAAGTATCATGCATAGCAAAAGTGGCATCATCAATAACATGCGACATATCAGAATCAATAGCAGGTGTAGGTGTCGCAAGTTTACTCAAAACAGAAGGTGAATCAAGTGCAGAGCTAGATGGCAGTTCCTTACCTCCCCTCATAGTTGAGGGAAAAATCTTGGTTCTTTGATCTTTCAGATTCTTCATAGTGATAAACAGATATAAATCCCAAGTGACTCAAAGAATAGAGCTATGCTCTCCGGCAACGGCGCCAGAAAATAGTCTTGATAACCCACAAGTATAGGGGATCGCAACAGTTTTCGAGGGTAGAGTATTCAACCCAAATTTATTGATTCGACACAAGGGGAGCCAAAGAATATTCTCAAGTATTAGCAGCTGAGTTGTCAATTCAACCACACCTGGAAACTTAATATCTGCAGCAAAGTATTTAGTATCAAAGTAATATGATAGTAGTGGTAACGGTGGCAAAAGTAACGGTAGCAGTTTGGTTTTATAGTGATTGTAACAGTAGCAGCGGAAAAGTAAATAAGCAAAGAACAATATAAGAAAAGCTCATAGGCAATGGATCAGTGATGGATAATTATGTCGGATGCGGTTCCTCATGCAATAAAGAATCACCAAATTTGGGATCATTGGAACTCATCTTACTCAAGGCAATAGACTTATGAAGAATCTCATCTAAGTTTTTCAAGGAAGAGTTTGGAAATTGTTCCTCAAGGAATCTCCATATGGTGTAGGCACAATCAAGAGTAGGCAAGCTAGCAAGCAAGTTTCTAGGCAAACCTCTAGTGATTAAATTGACAGTTCTAAGATTACGAATCATGTCAATAGATTCATCAAGGGTAGGATGCAAAGGATCAACATGAGGTGCACAAGGGCTAGTAATGTACTTGTTCAAATGATATTGATTCAAAATCTCAAGCATCTCATTTTTCCACTCATGAAAGTACTCTCCATCAAGTATAGGCACTCTATGTCTAAGACTCCCCAACGTAGACTCATCCATCTTCCTCCAAAGGTGTTTAAACCAAAGCAATGGAGACCAAAGCTCTGATACCAATTGAAAGGATCGAGAAGAGGTGTCTAGAGGGGGTGAATAGACTCTTAGTAAGAAAAGTTGCTGTTTTTAATTTCTTTAAGTTGAAGTGGAGTTTTGGCACAAGTTTAAACATTCACAATACATATCAAGCAAGCATGATAAGAGTATATGAGTAGCGGAAAGTAAATCATGCAAGTTGCAAGAATGTAAAGGGATGGGATTTGAGTGTGCAAACGCAATTGGAGACACGTAGATTTTTGGCGTGGTTCCGATAGGTGGTGCTATCGTACATCCATGTTGATGGAGACTTCAACCCACGAAGGGTAACGGTTTGCGTGAGTCCACGAAGGGCTCCACCCACAAAGGGTCCACCTAGAAGCAACCTTGTCTATCCCACCATGGCCATCGCCCACGAAGGACTTGCCTCACTAGGGTAGATCTTCAGGGCGTAGGCGATCTCCTTACCCGTACAAACTCCTTGGTTCAACTCCACAATCTTGACGGAGGCTCCCAAGTGACACCTAGCCAATATAGGAGACACCACTCTCCAAAAGGTAATAGATGGTGTGTTGATGATGAACTCCTTGCTCTTGTGCTTCAAATGATAGTCTCCCCAACACTCAGCTCTCTCTCATAGGATTGGATTTGGTGGAAAGAGGGTTTGAGTGGAAAGCAACTTGGGGAAGGCTAGAGATCAAGATTTATGTGGTTGGAATGGAATATCTTGACCCCAACACAAGTGTAGGTGGTTCTCTCTCAGAAAATGTATGTTGGAAGTGTAGGCACGTTCTGATGGCTCTCTCCATGAATGAAGAGTGGGTGGAGGGGTATATATAGCCTCCACACAAAAACTAACCGTTACACACAGATCACCAAACTCGGTGGGACCGAATTAGAAAACTCGGTAAGACCGATTTAGTTCAAAATGTGAACGTTAGGATTTTCGGTGGGACCGATATTATCAACTCGGTAGGACCGATGTGCTAGGGTTAGGGTAAATCCTCATCTCGGTTGGACCGATTACACAAACTCGGTGGGACCGATTTGGGTAATAAGCAAAACAGAGAGTTGGCCAAGCAAACTCGGTGAGACCGATTGCATATTTCGGTGAGACCGAAATTACTGCAATAGGCTACAAAGAGTTGGCAAGCCCATCTCGCTGAGACAGAGATCCCATCGGTATGACCGAATTGACTAGGGTTTCTGGCAGTGGCTATGTCAAGTGAACTCGGTGGCGCCGGATAGGAAATTTCGATGGGGCTGAGTTTGACTTTTGGTTTGGGACATATGTGGATGTGAGAAAGTGGTTGAGGGCTTTGGAGCATATCACTAAGCACTTTGAGCAAGCAAGCCATTAAGCAACACCTCATCCCCTTTTAATAGTATTGGCTTTCCTATGAACTCAATGTGATCTTGGATCACTAAAATAGAAAATGTAGAGTCCTGAGCTTGAGCTTGAGCCAATCATTTGTTTTCATCATCTTTGAAGGGGTTCCACATTCTCTAGTCCACGCCACTCCATTGTTGAACTTATCTGAAACATACTAGATGAGAACATTAGTCCAACAAGAGATATGTTGACATTAATTACCAAAATCACCCAGGGAGCACTTGTGCTTTCACTTGGGCATCCCCAACCTTGAACTCTGGCCTCTCCTTATTCTTCTCATATCGATGCCTCCTCGGTGTTCTAATAATTCATGCACACAAAACTTAACCGAACTTTTATTAAGGGGTTAGTACATATAACATCAAATCCCATCATGTCTTGCTATAAAAATATTTTATAATTATAATACAAATATTACCTACTATATGCTAACACAATTCTAATGCTCCCACATCAAGGGGCTTGGCAAAGTTCTAAAAACAAGCATGCAAAGAAACTATAACAGCAATCTGTGAAAACAAGATAGTCTGTAAAGATGCAGACTTATTAACTCCAAAAATTCTGAACAATTAGGGCGTAGTAAAATTTGTATAGAAGTATTGTGTAAAAATTGTAGAATTTTTTCACTTTTCAGTAAAATATAAAAATTCAAACACTACAGGAAAAGTTTTTGTTTTTGCACTATACATACCAAACAAGCAATTTAAACACCCTAAAGGTAAATCTTGACACATTATTTTTATAATACAATGGATTTGTACAAGGTGATAATTTTTTTTGTTGAAAAATTTCTGTAATCAAAGTTCACAAAGTTTTCATGGGCATGAACAAAGTTCAAGGCTAGCCCCCACTTCCACATTGCTCATCCATCTCACTTTAACTTTTCTTTCTGAAAAAGTTTTAGGTTCCCCTCTATATTTTTTTGTTTTTAAACTTTTAAAAAGCACAAAATGGAATAAAATGACTCTCTAAAACTTTCACGGTGTCCTCCAGGTAGAGATTTCTTTAAAGCCATTAAGCTAGGCATAATGTGCTCAAGTAATCAATCCACCTGAATCCCAAGGTATATCAAAACTGATTTTCATTAACAACGATTTATAGTTTAGTAGTGAGCACAAAGCAACATATATCATAGAACAACAGAGTCTAACTATCTTCCTATGCATCGGCATGTCATAAAAGAACTACTCATGCTCATCAAGTAAACGCCAATAGTATAAGTAGTTTCTCGCAATTTTATTGTACTATAAACATAGAGAGATGGGGATTTAGTTCCTCTCTAATACTAATTGCAAGTAGGATCAGCAAACACATGCACATTATATCCATCAAAATCATCATGTGTAACAGTAAGACACAACCCATCAATATAATCCTTAATAAGTGCAAACTTCTCCGATATAATGTAGTTGGGAGAATTCAAAAAGATAATAGGACTATCATGTGTGGGTGCAATAGCAACAATTTCATGTTTAACACAAGTAACTATAGAAAAATTATCTCCATAAGCATCATTCATATTGGCATCATGGCCACAAGCATAGTAAGCATCAAGTTCATCAAAAATGGATGTTTCAAACGAATCCGAGGGATCATAGCTTTCATCCTTCGGTTAGCACGAAGGGAAATTAAACAGTGTATGATTTGAAGGTTACTCTTATTAGAAGGTGGGCACGGGTAGTTAATCCTCTCTTCCTCCTTTTTTTCTTCACTCAGCTCCTCATCTTTTTCATCTAATAAGCTCATAGTTTCCACAATTTCTTCTTCCATAGATTCTTGCAAAACATTAGTCTCTTCTTGGACAAGAGAGACCTTCTCAATAAATTCAATAATATCGGCATTATATTTATAATTTTCATAGCAATATTTAAGTATAACATAATTTTAAAATTTATAAAGAGCATCATCATAACCATCATATTTTTCAAACAAAGATTCAATTTCATAAGCACATTTAAAAGCAACAAATTCTTCTGTTCGTTTTACATTATAGTAATCATATACACCATTAGCATAAGAAGCTAATATTTCATTATCATTAAATTCACATTGAAAGGGAAGGCGTGGAGTCTCCATGTATGAGTAACAAGTATAATCATACACAGAGCACATATTCCAAGCATACCAATGCAATATTTTAATTTAATCCCATAAATGTTTTCCTTTTTTAGACAAATGAAAATCTCTAAAGTATTCCTGGTGATCCAAAGTATCTCCCATTATCAAGTTAAATGGGGATTTATGAGGATTATCAAAGTATCATTTAATGTTTTCCACATAACAGCATCAGAGGTTTTAGGAGGGTCTCATCTCCATGAGAAGCAAGTAAAACTAATTTGTTTTGGTGTTTTGTGTTCCATATTCATAACTAAAGATATAAAACAACACAGAACAGAAAATAAAATCTATTTAGAGATAAAGCCAACAAGCGCACACGACAATATTCACCCCACGCTATTGTTTCCCAGCAACGACGCCAGAAAAAGGTCATGATATCCCAAGTATATAGGATCATTTCTAGCCTTTTTCGTTAAGTAAGAGTGTTGAACCCAACGAGGAGTTAAAGGTAAGATTTGTATTCTCTTACAACTCTACGCACACCAACTCTTGCTCTACCTGGAAACAAGTAATAAAACTGCTTTGTAGGAATAAAACTAGAGGTACTTTGCAAAAATAATAAAAAGTTAATTTGTTTAGTAGAGAACTTTTATAGAACAGTGAGAAAGATTGTCCCTAGGTAATTGAATATATTACGATAGATACTTATCATATGCTATGAGGGAGAGACATACGCTAACATACTTTCTGTACTTGAATCACATGTCCTTATGATTGAAACTCTAACAAGTATCCACAACTATTAAAGATCATTAAGGTAAAACTCAATCATAGCATTAAGTAACAAGATCCATTTACTTCCATACGCAACAGCCCCTTTACTCATGTTTAACCTTTTGTCACTCTCGCAACCCACTATAAGAAAATCATGAACGTATTCAGGCCCGGTCCTGGGGATGTGTAACCTGTGCGGACGCACAGGACCCCCAGGTTTTTGGGGCCCCAAAATTTTTCATGCAGTACTAATACTACTATCTCCGTCTCGGTGAATAAGTCATTCGCATTGTTTTAGATCGACGATTTAACTATCTAGATATGTATTATATGTGACAAAAATATATATATATTTAGAAACTACATCCATGTAGAAATCTAGTGATATACTTTTCATGACATATAACACATATTTAATTTCTCAAATCAACGACCTAGAACTACGTGAATGACTCATTCACCTAGACGGAGGTAGTAATAGGCTTCATTAGATAGGTGATGGGCCCCCTGGCGTGCCTACATGTCCCGACTCTGATCGCGATCCCTCCTCTCTGCTTCTCACACCTCATGGCAAAATTTCGTGCTTTAATCCTTTTCTAAAAGTCAATCGAGATCTGACCCCAGTTTGTAAAAATTTTGGGATCTGACCCTTTTGCTACCGCCAAGCCCCATGGCGGTAGGGTGTAATAGCCTACCGCCAGGGACCTTGGCGGTAGAAAACATCCCTACCGCCAAAAAGGCTGGTGGTAGCCTCTACAACCCTACCGCCAAGGTGTCCGGCAGTAGGTGCAAGCATGCACCGTGTTTCATACTTAGGAAAATTTCCCGATAGGGTGTGCAACCCTACCGCCAGGGACCTTGGCGGTAGGCTGTTATACCCTACCAACATGAACCCTGGCGGTAGCAAAAGGGTCAGATCCTGAAATTTTTGCAAAGCAGGGTCAGATCTCGATCAAGTTTCGAAAAAGGGTTAAAACATGAAATTTAGACACGCGTCGTCTCGCCTCCCAGCGATCGAACCGAAGCGGTCGCTGCTGCTGTGCCTCGAGCGGTCCGCTCGCGACCCCTCCTCTCCTGATCAACGGATTTACCTGGAAAATAAATTAGTGATTGAATTGAGTCCCTTCTCCAGACTCAAGTTCTTCTTTCCCTTTGCTTCATTATGCGACAGCTAGGGCTAGAGATCCGACCCAACGACTCAAGGACCACAGTCCTAGGACTCCAAGAAAGGCAGTGAGTGGACGGTAGGAAGGCCGGTCAGGAAAATTTGCACCATCTTCGATTTCTGAAGCATCATGGCGTCGACAGCCGGTGATTCCGTGAGCCCTTCATCTCCCTGTCCTGTGAGTTCTAATTTCGATCTCGTATATAGTTTTGGTGAAACTTTATAGCTAATTTTATTATTCTCATCAATTAGGCGTCTAACATTGCAAGATCTGAGTCATGTCTTCACTTAGAAAACATGAATCTGGTTACCAAACACGTTTGAAGAAACAAAAAAATCGAAGACTTAACTCAGTCTCAGTTTGGAAATATGGATAAGTATGATATAAAAAAAGCACAGGTGTCCTCCGGTAATCAGTCCCTTGATCAAGAGCATGCACGTGATAAAAATGTTGAAAATGATTGAGGCTAGTAATATTGATGGAAACTTGAATACTGCACCTAGTGCGAATGTTGGTGATTCTTTTCATAACACACCAAAGGTTTACTAAATTGGCCACAATAGCACTTGAGAGTGAAGTATTGGAGAAGATTGATTATAAAGATATTATTGAAGATTTTATTTCAAGGAACACTAAAAGAATGGTGTTATTTAAGTGAAGACTTTACAACCAAGAATAGGTATGATTCTTGATATTTACCATTGGTATGTAAGGTGAATATTATTATACTTATATTCATATAATTTTTTTAAGTGAGATAGGGCCCATTTTAGAGTTTTGCACAGAGCCTCGGATTTTGCCGGCCCGGCCCTGAACGTATTGCCATACCCTGCAATGGAAATTATCACACGTGTGCGTGGCACAACTCATATCAATCACACCACATCACAATTAACTCGGGCTCGTATCAAGTGCATTCGGGATGGGTAGTGCATCCATGTATCCCGCAGCTCCTCAGCGAGCCGATCAAGATCTCACGCATGGGAACAAAAGCAACACAGATTTACAGAAACACGCCCGCAGCCGCTCTTGCTAATTTGCTAATGACCCCTCGAACAAAGCAGACTTGCCAAAATATCAGTTTCTTGATCTCGATCATCTCCAATCACTCCATGGCGGCGGCCCCGGCGAATCCTTCGACGGCAGCCGTGCTTAGCCGATCTCTGTGTTGTTCTGCCTCAAACGGCTCCACGGCCCAGTGATCTTTTCAACGGTGGCCGCGCTTGGCCGGCCTCTCTGGTCGCCCGCCTCAAACGACTCCACGGCTCCTTTCAACATCTGCGGCGAGATCCACATCCACCATGTTTGGCCTACCTCCGCGCCGACTGATACGTCCATTTTGCATCATGCTTTTATATCAATATTAATTGCATTATGGGCTGTTATTACACATTATGTCACAATACTTATGCCTATTCTCTCTTATTTTACAAGGTTTACATGAAGAGGGGAATGCCGGCAGGTGGAATTTTGGGCTGGAAAAGGAGCAAATATTAGAGACCTAATCTGCACAACTCCAAAAGTCCTGAAACTTCACGGGAGCACGTTTCAGAATATATAAAAAAAATGGGCTTAAGAATTACCAGAGGGGGCCACCCACCGTCCACGAGGATGGGGGGCGCGCCCTACCCCCCTGAGCGCGCCCCCTGCCTCGTGGGCCCCCTGGAAGCCCTCTGATGCCCATCTTTGGCTATATGGAGTCTTTCGTCGAGGAAAAAAAATCATAAGCAAGCTTTCGGGGCGAAACTCCGCCACCACGAGGTGGAACCTTGGCGGAACTAATCTAGGGCTCTGACGGAGCTGTTCTACCAGGGAAACTTCCCTCCAGGAGGGGGGAATCATCACCATCGTCATCACCAACGATCCTCTCATCGGGAGAGGGTCAATCTCCATCAACATCTTCACCAGCACCATCTCATCTCAAATCCTAGTTCATCTCTTGTATCCAATCTTTGTATCCAAACCTCAGATTGGTACCTGTGGGTTGCTAGTAGTGTTGATTACTCCTTGTAGTTGATGCTAGTTGGTTTACTTGGTGGAAGATCATATGTTCAGATCCATTATGCATATCAATAACCCTCTGATTATGAACATAAATATGCTTCGTGAGTAGTAACGTTTGTTCCCGAGGACACGGGAGAAGTCTTGCTATAAGTAGTCATGTGAATTTGGTATTCGTTCGATATTTTGATGAGATGTATGTTGTCTTTCCTCTAGTGGTGTCATGTGAACATCGACTACATGAAACTTCACCATTGTTTGGGACTATAGGAAGGCATTGGGAAGTAATAAGTAGATGATGGGTTGCTAGAGTGACAGAAGCTTAAACCCTAGTTTATGTGTTGCTTTGTAAGGGGCTGATTTGGATCCATATGTTTCATGCTGTGGTTAGGTTTACCTTAATACTTCTGTTGTAGTTGCAGATGCTTGCAATAGGGGTTAATCATAAGTGGGATGCTCATCCAAGGAAGGACAGTACCCAAGCACCGGTCCACCCACATATCAAATTATCAAAGTACCGAACGCGAATCATATGAATGTGATGAAAACTAGCTTGACGATAATTCCCATGTGTCCTCGGGAGCGCTTTCCTTTATATAAGAGTTTGTCCAGGCTTGTCCTTTGCTACAAAAGGGATTGGGCCATCTTGCTGCACCTTATTTACTTCTACTATTTGTTACCCGTTACCAATTACCTTATCACAAAACTATCTGTTACCGATAATTTCAGTGCTTGCAGAAAATACCTTGTTGAAAACCGCTTATCATTTCCTTCTGCTCCTATTTGGGTTCGACACTCTTACTTATCGAAAAGGCTTTTATAGATCCCCTACACTTGTGGGTCATCACCCACCCGCCTTCTCGCTGGTCCCCGACGCCGAGTTCCTCGTGGCCGCAACCTGCACACCATCTACTGCTCCCTCGTATCCAGTGGTTGCTCCTTGGCTTGACCACGTCCTCCTGCTACAATAGACTTGTGTGGGCAGTGAGCATGACCCAGCAACCCCTTGTAGCAACAAGGGTCAAGTCTCTGGTTGTTTTTGTTCCAGCTTAATGTATCTAGCACTTGCAGATCGTAGTAGCGTGTCAGCTTATCCATTGCAATTGTTCTTTATTGAATGTGTGTGTTGTTTCAGAGTATAGACTGTAAACTGTACTTGTTCATCATTGGTGAGTATTGATCATAACACGGAAGACCGAAAGGTCGAGCATGAGTCGTGTAGAAGATACGATCAACATGAAGATGTTCACCGATGTTGACTAGTCCGTCTCACGTGATGATCGGACACGGCCTAGTTGACTCGGATCATGTTTCACTTAGATGACTAGAGGGATGTCTATCTGAGTGGGAGTTCATTAAATGAACTCAATTATCATGAACATAGTCTAAATTATCTTTGCAAATATGTTGTAGATAAAAAGCTCATGTTGTAGTTCCCTGTTTCAATACATTCCTAGAGAAAGATTAAGTTGAAATATATTGTAAGCAATGATGCGGACTAGGTCCGTAGTCCGAGGAGTGTCCTCACTGCTACATAGAAGGCTTACATCTTTGATGCACCGCTCGATGTGCAAACCCCTACAACGTCGTCTGTGGATGTTGTGAACACCTGACAGACACATCCAGATGACTACTTGATAGTTTAGTGCACCGTACTTTACGGCTTAGAATCGGGATTTGAATGACGTTTTGAACGCCATATAACATATGAGACGTTCCAAGAGCTGAAATTGGAATTTCAGGCTCATGCCCGTGTTGAGAGGTATGAGACCTCTGACAAGTTCTTTTGCCAACAAGATGGAGGAGAATAGCTCAGCTAGTGAGCATGTGCTCAGAATGTCTGGGTGCTGCAATCACTTAAATCAAGTGGGAGTTAAACTTCCAGATAAGATAGTGATTGATAGAGTTCTCTAGCCACTATCACTAAGCTACTAGATCTTCGTGATGAACTATGACATGCAAGGGATGGAGTTGATCTCGGAGCTATTCGTGGTGCTTAAGACCGCAAAAGGTAGAAATCAAGAAGGAGCATCAAGTGTTGATGGTTTTACAAGACCACTGGTTTCAAGAAGGGCAAGGGCTAGAAGGGAAACTTCACAGATGGCAAACCAGTTGCCGCTCTAGTAAAGGAACCCAAGGTTGAACCCAAACCCAAGACTAAGTTCTTCTATTGTAAGGGGAACGGTCACTGGTAGCGGAATTACCCCAAATGCATGGTAGATAAGAAGGCTGGCAACTTCAACAAAGTATATACGTGTTATTAATGTGTACCTCGCTAGTACTCCTGGTAGCACCTGGGTATTGGATACCGGTTCAATTGCTATTACTGGTGACTTGAAGCAAAAGCTACGGACTAAACGGAGACTGGCTAAGGGCGAGGTGACGATGTGTGTTGGAAGTGTTTCCAAAGTTGATGAGATCACCATCGCACGCTCCATCTGCCTTCGGGATTAGTATTGAACCTAGATAAATGTTATCAGGTGTCTACATTGAGCATGAATATGATTAGATCATGTTCATTGCAATACGGTTATTCATTTAAGTTAGAGAATAATGGTTATTCTGTTTACATGAATGATACCTTTTATGGTCATGCACCCTATGTGAATGGTTCATTGAATCTCGGTCGTGGTAATACACATGTTCACGCCAAAAGATGTAGAGTTAATAATGATAGTACCACTTTCTTGTGGCACTGCCACTTAGGTCATATTGGCATAAGATGCATGAGGAAACTCCATGTCGATGGATGTTTGGAGTCACTTGATTTTGAATCGCTTGACACATGCGAGCCATGCCTCATGAGCAGGATGACTAAGACCCCGCTTTCAGGTACAATGAAACGGGCAAGTGACTTGTTGGAAATCATACATGCTGATGCGTGTGATCCAATGAGAATTGAAGCATGCGGTGGATATCGCTATTTTCTCATCTTCACTGACGATTTGAGTAGATATAGGTATATTTACTTAATGAAGCACAAGTCTGAAACGTTTGAAAAGTTCAAGCGATTTCAGAGTGAAGTTAAGAATCATCATAACAAGAAGATCAAATTCCTACGATCTGATCAATGAGAATGTCTAAGTTATGAGTTTGGCAAACACTTAAGACATTGTGGAATTGTTTCACAGTTGAAGCCACCTGGAACACCACTGGGTTATGGTGTGTCCGGACGTCGTAATCGAACCTTATGAGATATGGTGCGATCTATGATGTCTCTTATCAATCTACCGTTTTCATTTTGAGGTTATGCGTTAGAGACAACTGCATTCACTTTAGATAGGACACCATCTAAGTCCGTTGAGACGATGTCGTATGAGCATTGGTTTGGCAAGAAACCAAAGTTGTCGTTTCTTAATGTTTGGGGTTGCGATGCTTAAGGCTTCAGCCGGAGAATCTCGAACCCAAAGCGGACAAACACATCTTCATAGGATACCTAAAGGTGACAGGTGGGTATACCTTCTATCTCAGATCCGAGGGCAAATTGTTTGTCGCTAAGAACGGGTCCTTTCTCGAGAAGGAGTTTCTCTCGAAAGAATTGAGTGGGAGGAAGATAGAACTTGATGAGGTTGTCGAACCTTCACTTCAACCAAAGAGTGACGCAACACAGAAAGATGTTTTCTGTGGCGCCTACGTCTGTTGAATAGGAAGTTAATGATAGTGATCATAAAGCTTCGGATCAAGTTGCTATCAAACCTTGTAGGTCGACAAGGATATGTACTACTCCTAAGTGGTACGGTAATCCTGTCTTAGATATCATGTTGTTAGATAACAATGAACCTACAAGCTATTGAGAAGTGATGGTGGGCCCGTATTCCGACAAATGGTTAGAAGCCATGAAATCCGAGATAGGATCCATGTATGGACTTTGGTGGACTTGCCCGTTGATCGGCAAGCCATCGAGATAAATGGATCTTTGAGAAGAAGACGGACGTGGGTGGTAATGTTACCTTCTATGAAGCTCGACTTGTGGGAAAGAGTCTTTTCACAAGTTCAAGGAGTTGACTACGATGAGAATTTCTCACCCGTAGCGATGCTTAAGTCCATCGGAATCATGTTAGCATTAGCTATGTTTTTCGATTATGAAATCTGACAGATGGATGCCAAAACAAGTTTTCTTACCAGTTTCCATAAGAAAAGTTTGTATGTGATACAATAAAAGGTTTTGTCGATCCTAAGGATGCTAAAAGGTATGCTTGCTCCAGCAATCCTTCTATGGACTAGAGCAAGCATCTCGGAGTCAGAATACATGCTTTGATGGAGTGATCAAAGCTTTTAGGTTTATACAATGTTTGCTAGAAACTTGTATTTACAAGAAAGTGAGTGGGAGCACTACAATATTTCTGATAACTATATGTGGATGACATATTGTTGATCCGAAATAATGTAGAATTTCTGGAAAGCATAAACGGTTGTTTGAAGAGTGTTTTTCAAAGGAAGACCTGGATAAAGCTGCTTACATATTGGGCATCAAGATCTATAGAGATAGATCAAGACGCCTGATGGTACTTTCAAAGAACGCACACCTTGACATGTTTTTGAAGGAGTTCAAAATAGATCAGTCAAAGAAGGGGTTCTTACCTGAGTTGTAAGGTGTGAAGTTGAGTAAGACTCAAAGATTGACCACGGCAGAAGAAAGAGGAAGGACGAAGGTTGTCCCCTATGCTCTTGTCATAGGCCCTATACGGTATGCCATGCTGAGTACAGCACCTGATGTGTGCCTTGCCACATGTCTGGCAAGAGGGTACAAAGGTGATCTAGGACTGGATCGCCAGATAGCGGTCAAAATTATCCTTAGAGGAATAAGGAAATGTTTCTCGGTCATGGAGGTGATAAAGAGTTCGACGTAAAGAGTTACGTCGATGCAAGCTTAACACCTATCCGGATAGCTCTGAGTAGAGATACCGGATACGTATAATGGAGTAATAATTTGAAATAGATCCAAGTGGAACGTGGTAGCAGCATCTATGACATAAAGTTTTGCGAAATACATAGGGATCTGAATATGGCAAGACCCGTTGACTACAACCTCTCTCACAAGCATAACATGATCAAACCCAGAACTGTTTGAGTGTTTATCACATAGTGATGTGAACTAGATCATTGAGTCTAGTAGACTCTTGGATGTTGGTCACATGGCGATGTGACCTGTGAGTGTTAATCACATGGCGATGTGAACTAGATTATTGACTCTAGTGCAAGTGGGAGACTATTGGAAATATGCCCTAGAGGCAATAATAAATTGGTTATTATTATATTTCCTTGTTCATGATAATCGTTTATTATCCATGCTAGAATTGTATTGATAGGAAACTCAGATACATGTGTGGATACATAGACAACACCATGTCCCTAGTAAGCCTCTAGTTGACTAGCTCGTTGATCAATAGATGGTTATGGTTTCCTGACCATGGGCATTGGATGTCGTTGATAACGGGATCACATCATTAGGAGAATGATGTGATGGACAAGACCCAATCCTAAGCCTAGCACAAAGATCGTGTAGTTCGTATGCTAAAGCTTTTCTAATGTCAAGTATCATTTCCTTAGACCATGAGATTGTGCAACTCCCGGATACCGTAGGAGTGATTTGGGTGTGCCAAACATCACAACGTGACTGGGTGGCTATAAAGATTCACTACAGGTATCTCTGAAAGTGTCTGTTGGGTTGGCACGAATCGAGACTGGGATTTGTCACTCCGTGTAAACGGAGAGGTATCTCTGGGCCCACTCGGTAGGACATCATCATAATGTGCACAATGTGATCAAGGAGTTGATCACGGGATGATGTGTTACGGAACGAGTAAAGAGACTTGCCGGTAACAAGATTGAACAAGGTATCGGGATACCGACGATCGAATCTCGGGCAAGTATCGTACCGATGGACAAAGGGAATTGTATACGGGATTGATTA